>NW_019385393.1:147325-281467 GCF_000671375.1 Centruroides sculpturatus
GTCAAATGAACATAAATGTTAACTTTATTGTAATATCACCAAATGAACATTAGAAGAGTTAAGAAGGTTTGGAAGAGTTCTATGAAACGTATTTGGACAAGGATAAATATCTTGCGTTTTACAATCATGCTCTGTCAATGGTTACGCTATTTGGAAACACGTATGCGTGTGAACAACTTTTTAGTCGCATGAAGTATATCAAATCACAAGTGAGAACACGAATTACTGATGTTCATTTGGAAAACTGTTTGCGTGTAGCGACAACATCAGTCCAGGTCAATTTTGATGCACTTACTTGTTAGTTCTGTAAAACAAAGTCAAATTTTTAAATTGTCTAATAAATATGTTTCTCGGTTATTAAATAAATGATTCTCGGTTATGTTTTATTTTCTTCAAAAAAATAAATATACCTATTTTTTGTTTTTTTACATTAAATCAGGAAAGTGTTTGACCACGATCTCACCTACTGGAAAGCAACGATGCGGATGAAGGTGTGGAACGCTTGCTTGTTTACTTTAATTAAAAAAAAATTAGGTGCGTGGCCCGGCAGGAAATATTATTTTTGAAATTTGGCCCGCCTGCTAAAAAAGTTGGCCACCCCTGCATTAGATCATGTCGAGAAATTGCTTTTGCTTTGGATAACTGAAAAACAGTGTGCCGGCAACAGCGTATCGGAAGAAATTATTTGCGAGAAAGTTAAAAGGATACATGCTGATCTCATGAAAAATCAAGCAGAAACCAGCCATTAAAGCGAGGTGTTTAAAGCCAGCCATTTTTTTACATGAGAACGGATTAATCATTTTTACATTACTTCTTATGGAAAAAGTTGGTTTGGTATACGTCCTATTCGGTATAAGTCCAAACACCAGAAACGGATTAAGGTCGTATACCGAGGTTTCACTGTATTTGTAATGGTATTTAAATTTATAGTAAATTTAAATTATGATGTTAAGAATTCCTGTATAACAAAATAGCTGATAAAATGATTTGTATTTATTTTTTATTTAGTGGATTACTAACATTTTACACACGAAAACAAAAAGCAAAGTCAAACATGCAATATGTGCAATTCATAATAAACAGAGCGATCAGGTAAGGTAAAGGAAACCAAACTCTTGCATGAAAAAGCTTTTATTGATGTAAAATGCACGAAAATTTTTCAGGTTAACACTACCAGTTCTTTGTGTTTTGGCCACGATGATTATTTTACCTCTTTTGGGCGATGGTCCACATTGGGAATATGTTAAACGTGAGGCTGAATTTGCAGAACAACATTGGTGGAAATTTGCATTTCATACTCACGTTTATGAAATTTATCCACATAACGTAATTGTTCCAAATTTCATCTCAATAAATATTTTTATTGTATATTTAATCTATGTACTTTTTGAAATTGCAGGTTTTGTTTGATTTTTGGTTTATGAGTGATTTGTTGCAATTAACGATTATCACAGCACCATTGTTATTCGTGTGTGACAGGTAAGGAGAAAAATAACTTATATGGTTATTTAGTGATATAAGAGCGTGGTTGAATAAAAAGTACGATAGAAATAAGACGGTAAATTCTGCCGATTTATCTTTTGTGCAGAACTACTGCCTAATTAGCATCGAATATACGAGAAAAAATTGATTAAGATTATGGAGACTGATAAAGGATAACGTTAAAAATAGTAATTAGAGTATTAAAATTGCTGAAGTTGACACATCACATAATAATTTTATCTATGTATCACTGTAATGCGATTACAATTACGTGGCACCAGATTCTAATTTCGAATTGGCTTATTCATTGTCACGTGTGCACATGAGAAATTCATATGAGATACTAATATCTAGCCTAAATTTCTCGTGAAATGCACAATATTCAGCAATGTCATCTTATAAATTCTTTCATTCGAATAGTTTAATATTGGCAGTTTCAGTCACCAATAATTTGGATTAAGTCGAGTAATATAGTGTTCTGGCTTATATAAAATGGCGGAAAGGATTGTGATATATTTTTAAAATGTAAAAGAAAAAGAGAAACCATAACAACGGAAGACAACCAAAACGAAATTGTATTTATCACTGTTATACTCCGATATATACAGGTTTTTAATGAATATTTTATTTACTCGTTAACGATCATTTGTGTATTAAAAACAATTCAAAGTGATTTAGTTTTATTCATAAATGACAAGAAAAATATAAGGCTAGTATATTAGCTGGCCAGAGTAGTGTGACAATATATTTCGTGTTAGAAATAGCGTATCTGAAAATATTTTCTCTGTTTGGAAGTGGACGATTTTTTCTTTGAAAGAAAATATTAATTATTTTTTAAATTTTGGATTAATTTATTTCGAGAAAATTCGTAATTAAACTGTAATTGTTAGCAAAACTGGTTCGACATAAAATTTCAAATATAAGTCGAACTTTTTGCTGACAGTTCTGCTTTTCTCACACTGTAGATAAATTAAAAGTATTTTATTAATTTATTATTATTTTACTGATAACATTTGAATATTTTTTTATTTCAGATGGCCGAAACATGGGAAATTTGTAATATTTATATTACTTATTGTCGGCATTACCTCACACGTGACTTACATGGTGATGACAGACACCTTTATTTTCATTGGATACTCTTTTGACAGGGAGTATGTTTTAGTGATATTAAACAGTTAGAGTAAACTATTTTATATTTTTCTTTATTTACATAAATCTTGCTTACTACGGCAATATGAGGCAAAGGGATAAATCTATTCAAAGCACATGTATATATATATATATTTATGTATGTGGTGTTAATTTATATAAAATACTTATGATGTAATATACATGGTAAATTTCTGTATTAAACAGGTTCATACAGAAAGTATTTAGATAACTTTTCGTCAAGCCATAAATCTTTTTAGCTTGTCAAATATATTTAAAGCAATAATAAAAAGTTATACATTATAATATAGCTGGCATGCTATATGCAAAAAATAACAATTTTATGAATTTTATTTACAGAAAATTGTATACTTATTTATTTAATAATTATACAAGACCGTACTACTCGCACCTCACTTCTTATTGCACGGGTTTATTAATTGGAAATATTCTGGCAAACAAAATGGAGATAAAATTTAAAAAAGTAAGTCATCTTTCTCACATTTCTGATATCGTATTACACGTATTGTAACATAAATCATATTACAAATACAAGTTATATTGGAAGTTAAGGATTACATGCACAAAATAATCAGTCAAAATATTAAAATTCAGAATATTTGTCATTATTTAATGAGCTCAACGAAATATTAAATTCGACTAGCTACACTTTCAGTTTCATTGATGTTTATTTATTTCAATACATAAATACTAAACTACAATTTTATTTTTATTGTCATCATCAGTCTATTTATGATAAAATTACATATATATAAACATTTAACAGAACTTACTGAAAATTGCAGAAAAGAGTTTTTTATGATTTCAGAAATGATATTGTATACTTTAAAAGATATGTGGGCGATATCTTTATCTTATAAAAGAAAAACGTAAGATAAATGAATTCGTTAATAGAATCAATGCTAACAACGACGGCGTAAAATTAAGAATAAAACAAAAAAGTTCTTTAACAGTATATTTTTTAGATATAAACATCCAGTTTAAAAAAGTGCATTTATCCATTAGTGTTTACATCAAACCAACGCTTTACATCGTTCCACAATCAAATGATTTGTATCGTTAAAAGCTGGCAGCATTTTGAACTCTAATCAGAAGGGTCTTTCTATATTGTGTCAGTGGTGGGGACAGAGCAAAGGAAATTCAAAGAATTATAGAAGTAGCCGAAGCCTTGGGATACAAAAAAAGGCACAACATCAAGAATAGCTAATACATGCGAAATGAGAACAAAAGATTCAAGACATGAATTCGGTAAATTCACAAAGTTTACATATAACAGAAGTACGAAAGGCATTATGAAAGAAATTGCGAATCGCAAGGAGTCAAGAATGAAGGAGTCTGAAAAGATCTCCGATCCTATATGAAATTTTAAGAAATGACAAATATAACATCAAGAAAGAAGAAAAAGCAACTGAGTACAAGATTCCTTACGAAAACGTACAGCTAGGAATGAAGAAAAAAATATATTGGCGTCACAAGGAATTTGGTAGTAAAACTCAAAGAACACAAATATAACATTAGAAAAGGTTTCAACACAACAGTACTTTTTCAGATGGAGCAGACCCGAGGCTCGATAATAAAATTGGATGAAGCGGACATTGTCAAATTCTTGTTCTTTCCAACATTAGCAAGGACTGCTGAAAAAAATTGAAATATACAGAGTTACAGAGTTAAGAAAGAAATGGCTGGACTCAGAGGTATAGCCATTTAGACAATAAGAGGAAGGAAGAATGTAGCGAGAAGGTAAGTAGATGAAGATTAAAGTAAGGGAGATAGGATAGTGGGAAGGGAAGCCCATGAGGTCTTGCATCGCATTTATTAAATTAGATCAGAATACAGATACAAATACAATTACAATGCAGAATAAGTGAATGTGGTACAATATAGCATATATACGCGACAATAATTACCGGTTTATTAGAGGACAAAAGACATTAAGCAAAAAATATTAAATAAACAGTATAAGTAAAATAAGACTATGTACAAGGCTGGCATTTAGCCAGAATTGCGCGACAATTTTTTGTTAACAGCTGAGATAATGGGATATACAAATACTCGAAGATGGTGAACATATGCGAACAAGGAAAACAGCTTAATTGAGTTTATTAACTTCGGTGGCAAAGTTTTTGAATGCATTGATGTTGTCCTTGTCGCTAAAAAACGTACGAAGGTCACACGGCCATAGTTGTCCTTTGTTGTAGACAGCATCCCTGAGTTTCTTTCGTTGGGTTATATAGAGTGGGCAGCGGAAGATTAGGTGCTCGGGGTCCTCTTCTTCGTTGAGGTCACAAGTGCATTTGCCGTCGGTTTTGTTTAGAAACCTCAGCAAGTAAGAATTAAAGTTACCATGCCCCGTTAACAGTTGTGTTAGCTGGAAGGTGGTATTGAAATTCCTTTTAGGACAGTCCGAAGGAGAAGGGAGGTAGCGGTGGGTGAGCCTGCCTGTATTGCCATTATCCCATCTGGATTTCCAAGTTTTGAGAATTATGTCGTGCAACAGATTGTTGAGATGGGTGATGCTAATTCTATTGTAGGAGATATTAGTTGCTAAAGTTGGTGCTTTGGAGGCAAGAAGGTCCGCTCTCTCATTACCCGCAACCCCAGAGTGCCCTTTGACCCAGTGGAAGTCTATGTTAATGCCTCTGTTCCTGAGGGCACGGATACTATTGATGGTGTCCCTTATGATAGGGAGATTTGTGTTGCACTTGGCTATTTGGTGTATGGCGACTCGACTGTCGCTGAAGATCTGGTAGTTGTGTTGATTCACTGTATTGTGGTTGTTTGTAATCCAGGTAATGGCTTCCAGGATAGCCAGAGACTCGGCTTGATTGATCGTGCAGTGAGGTGCTAATTTCCTGCACCTCTGGTAGAGACACTGGGTTCCCTTATAGACTGTGAATGCACAGCCAACGCCGAGCTTGGATTTCGATCCGTCGGTGAAAATGCTGATTGAGTGTTTATCTATTGGATCGTGTATTGAACTTTGAATGCTGGTGAAGCTTGGGTGGATGTACTGCAGGTCCTTGTGTTTGTCAAGGCCGTAGGTGGTGACGTGCATCGCAATTTGGTTAATTTCATTGTTGTAAGTCTCTTTGCAAGTAGCGGTGCTGAAGGTCTCAAGATTTATCTCCCCTTTAGCTAACTTGTGCAAATTATATCTTATATTTGCTTCTCTGATCTTAAGGTCAATAGGGAGAGTGTTGTTGAGGACAAGAAGGGCCTCTGTAGGGGCTGTCTTGTAGGCTTTGGCAATGTTTATGGCCGACAGCCTTTGGATGGAGAGAAGCTTACGTTTGATGTGGACCCTCGTAGCCGATGAGCCCCAGATCTCTGCCCCGTACGTAATAATGGGCTCAACAACCGCGGTGTAGAGAATCCTGCTCGCCGAGGGACCATAGCCCCATTTATTTCTGCTTATCGTTTTGAGCGCTTGGGCTACTTTGGTAGCCTTTTCGTAGATGTGATGTACGTGGTCGGTCCAGTTTAGCCGATGGTCGAGGATAATCCCTAGATACTTGACTGCAGTTGCGTTTTGGATCTTTTTACCGCTTATTTTGATGCTGGGCCCTTTCTTGAGTGGGTTACCCTTTGGAAAAACGATAGCGGTACATTTGGTATGATTGATAGAAAGCTTTACCTCATTGCACCATTCATGGATAATGGCTAGAACTTCGTTGGTCCTATCTTGCAGTACTTTCAAGTTTACGTGACTAAGAATGAGGGCTGTATCATCTGCATACCCTTGCAGATGTACGTTATAGTCCTTAGGGAAATTTGGTTGTAGATTTAGGAGTCCATTATAGAGGATATTCCACAAATAGGGCCCCGATTTCGAGCCCTGAGGACACCCTCTATGGATGTTCCTATGTAGAAGATTGAAATTGCCCGTGTCCACGATGATACTGCGGTTTTGTAAGTAGCTTCTTGCAAGGCTATAGATATTCATTGGGCAGTTATTGGTCTTCAAGTTGTTTAAAATGACCGGCCACCAAGCATGGTCGAATGCACCCCTGAAGTCGATGGTAACCATCAGGCTGTGCATTCCTTTCTGTCGGGCGTTAAGGACGTAGTTCTTGATATTATCAATGGCGTCGATTGTTCGTTTGCCCTTTCTGAAGCCGTATTGGCTGTCGTTCATAATAGTGTGTTTTTCAAAGTGGTAGGTGATCCTATTCACCATTAAGGCGTCAAGGACCTTGCCAACGAATGGAAGTAGAGAAATGGGCCTAAAATTGGATGCTTTAGGAGGAGAACTGTCGCTAGATTTCGGTATTAGCTTGATAGAAGCTTGTTTCCATATGATAGGAAAGTACCCCAGCTGTAGGCATTTGTTCATTATGAGGCTAAACGTGGTTGGGATAGCCTTAAACGCAAGTTTGGCCATTTTGGCCGTGATTTTGTCCGGCCCGGGTGCTTTCTTGTGCTTTAGTTTTTCAAACTCCCTATCTATTTCGGTGTAGGTGAATGGAGAATCATTATAGTTATTGTAGGCCTCAAGAGCACGAGACCTAATTTCCCTGTGAATTTGGTGATCTGTGGTTTCGTTGTCTTCTGGAAAAAGTTCGTTGATGATGTGATTGTAGGTTTCCGAGATTGTCGTCGTGTATTCGTTGTCATTTATCTGGATGGTAGGGGGGATCATTAGTTTTTTCTTTTTCTTGACTGCTAGATGGAATGGGGTTGACCATGGATTCTTTTCCCCTGCATTGGAGCAAAATTCTCTCCATGAGTTAGTTCTTGCCTTATTAATTTCAGTCTTGTAATTATGGAAGAGATTCATATAAGTGGCTCTGAGCTCCAGCTTGCGGTCAGGGTCAGATTCCCTACGCATCTTTTTCTTTTCTTTCCTGAGACTGGCCCTTAGTTTTTGTAAGTCCGCGTTCCACCACGGTGCAGAGGACTTCACCGTCTTTATTGTCGTTGAATGATAATAGGCCCTATGAATTGTGTTATGCAATCTCTCCACAACATTTTCCAGATCCATAGCGTCACTTATCGCTGAGATGTTCCCCGGGATCCAGAATAACTGAATAAGCTGGGAGTATAAATCCCAGTTAGTCCTTTGGGTTAGAGAGTAGCGAGGGAGCGGGGTTGACTGGTCTATAATCGTTTCAATAAAGTTATGGTCGCTGACCGCATGATAGTCTAGAGTGTTGCATATGATGTTGTTCTGCTGAAGCTTGACAGATCCCATGCAGATATCTATCCAGCTTTCTCCGTTGGTGGAGGAGAAAGTGGGGAGAGGGCTGGTATTCAGCGAGGTTAGCTGGAGGTGTGTCATCAATTCTTCCACTAGATAACCCCTGGGGTCTTCAACCGGACTATGCCACGAGTGTGATTTGGCGTTGAAGTCCCCTAGGATGAGGATTGGTGAGTTTTGCAGATTTAACACCGAGGAAGATAACATGTCGAGAGGCTGAGTTAGGTCCTCTGAAGGGGGACAGTAGAACGAGATGAGAATAAAGTTGATGTTGTTCAGGCTGAGGTTAATCGTTGTGAAGTATTCGTTGCTATGCTGAGTGATGAGTTGAACGTCAAGCTTGTCATTAAAGATTATGAAGCCGGTCTTAGGAGGATTGCCACTCCTATCACCATGGTTAAGTATGCGATTGGAGCCGAACATTGCGATTTTATTGTGGTAGGTATAAGGCTCTTGTACGGCCAAGATGTCCGTATGCCTTGTGGCCGCAAGTTGTATTGCATCAGAAGCGGCGGCTTTACATTTTTGTAAGTTCGCTTGTAGAATCCTCAAGGTGTTTGATATTTTGTTACACTCCATAATTCGTTTGTCTAATGGTCAGTGCCTTCATGCGAATGGTGACAGGGCATTGTGGGTTAAAAGCATTATGCTCCGTGTTATACTTTTCCTGTTCTGGTAGGTCTTTGTTTGCTGTTCTACAGTTTGTGCAGCAAGGGGGTTCTTCTAGCCTTTGACATTCACCAAACCTGTGCCCTTTATTACAATGACTGCACTTCTGGTTTTTGGTACAGTCGGTGGAGATATGGTTAAATCCACAGCATTGAAAACATCTGACCAGAGGGATGTAGTCGTTTACTTGTATCTTAGCCCATCCTATGGCTACGTGCTTTGTGCCTACCATTATGTTTCTTATTTTAGGTGTGGTGGAAAGGACGATATGGCGACAATTCTCTTTTGCGTTATTCCTATTGAGTATGGTGCTGATACGGGTCGATTTTATAAATTCGTCATTGGAGATTGGGAGGTTTTCGTTTTGTTCAATTATTATGGATGTTAATTCAGTCTCGTTGACTGATTTTGGTACATTTGTAAGGATTAATCTGGGCCTTCTCCCTTCTGAGATCTTACTTTTCACCTTACTAGAAATCTCCGGGAGTTTATTGATTGCCTCTGAGAGTACTTCCGCCTCCTCGTGTGTGTCTGTGCGGAAGCATATCCCGTCGCCTTTGACCTGTCTAACTGATTTTACCTTGATTTTGAGTTCGTGTGGCTTTATTTTCGTTTTTATCTCCTCTTCGATTTTAGTCATGTTGACTTCTTTTCCTTCGTCATCGTCCCTTGGGTATAAGAGGACGGCGTAGCTTCCTCCAGCTCCTTCGTTGTTAATTTTGTTTTTCAACGATTGGTTGATAGATCTTGTGGTGAAGCTGGGTCTTGTATTCATTTTGGCTACATCGGCGTAGGATGTTGGTGGAGCTAAGGGAGCCGGGGTGTGCGGCGGGCCCTGAGAGAGCTTTGACCGAACCTCCTTCAGGATGCCTTGAAATTGGCCGAGGCACGAGAATAACATGGTGACTTTATCGCGCACTTCTCTCCGCTCTTCTGTTCTGATATAAGTACTATTTTTCTCAGGGAGCAAGTCTAGAATCCGCATGAAGTGTTGGTTAGCCTCTTCTAGAATTTTATCTTCTAGAGAGGACAAAACAATACGAGGAACCAAGGTGTTACCGCCATTAGCGGCTGGATCGGTGGTAGAGGACATAGTTGAAGTTTAACACAAGGACAAGAGCAATAATTGCTAAGAACGTTGTAATAGGCAGGAATATTTGTAAAACAAGACACAAATAGTAACTAGTATCACCGGAACGTGGTGAAATACCATTAAATTATAATTAATTAAAATTAACTAATATCAGAATGCTACAGACGAATTTAGTTTGATATGAATTTACTGAAACGGATGATATATAACACGAGAAAAGAAAGCTTTACGTCCCGAGAGAGCGTTCCTACAACCCGCCGTATTAGGGTCAGTAAGAGGATAAGACCCGGCCACGTGCTCAGGACAATGACCTATGACTCCTTTGTCTCAAACGAATTTAAACACAACCGTTAAAACTAAACTAATAACGATAACACTGCGAAGATTACAGAGCAGGTAGGTGCCAATATGACAAGGGAGATACCCGAAGGTGAGCGGCACCGATGGCCCGATAGGCCCGCACGACAGCCCGATGTGCGAAAGTTCCGGTCGTGATAACACGATAACGAAAAAGCGTAGAGAAAAACCGTAAACACCGTTATAAAATACGTTTAAACCCCTACAAAATGATATATAATATCACACGTTACCGGCGGAAGCGGGCCGCAAAAAGTTGCTCAAAGATCGGAAATTTCCGGAAGCCGTAATTCCGAGACGCCTGGACGGATCCGGAAAACTAACACCTTGTTTCATAGCGTACGATGAACTGATTCCAACGGTGTATAACACTTGGTTGATTAATCCTTGGTTTCGCTGATGAGACGATCGGAAACAGGAGCACATGTGAACCCGACAGACCGAACCGGTGACCCCATTGAAATATACAAGAGCAAACTGGAAGAGGCATGCATAAATGTAAGCGTTGCAAAAGGTCTATCATCGGCTTCGAAGTTTATAGTCAAAAAGTTTGCAATGAACTCTTAATTTATACATTAGTCTATAGATGCATATTATATAAATTATTCCTTTATGTTGAAAATTCAATATATTTGAGTTTGTTTTTTATTATTTTTTTACATTTTATTTTATATATCTTTTTATAAGTTATCTTTATGTTGTTTTTTTTCTTATTCCGTTGTTAATTTTTTTCATTTAAATGTGTTTCATCTTATGATCCAATCCTTTTCAACCTGATGACCTACAGAATAGGTTTTAGTTTTGAATAAATCTATCTTGGAAACGAAAGAAATGTTTTATATTTGTCTATTGTATATATATAAATTTGTTTTAAATGCAACGAAAACATTGAATTTTAATATTAGAATATTCTGTATTACCGTGAAAAATTGGTAAGTAAAGGAACACCCTTGGACACGAACAATATTAGTGTTTATATCTGGGTTTCTGAGTGGCTATTTAACATTCTTAAAACCTATCAATTCCGACTGCTTTAATTTGGAATTAACAGTGACCTGCTTAGTGACAATTATCTGGGCGTTGGCTTCGGAATAAAGACTTTTTAAACTTTAACAACAATCGGAGATTCACATTTACACTTTTTTTGTTGGTAGGTTTTTCAAGAGTTCAGTACGTTCAAACAATGATCAGTACATTCAAACTAGAAAGAAACATATTTGTTTTATTTATTCCATACTTATATTTTAGATAAATTATGTGGCAACAATTCAAGACTTTTAAATTCGAACTGTCCGTTTTGCTGCCTGCCTGTCTTTCTTAATATCGAGAACAATGTTAAATAAATGTAGTCAGAAACCAGATATGGAAGAATAGGAACAATAATTCCAAATGAACGTTTCGGTTTTAACACAAGTTACGTTATTTTTTAATTCAAACTTGAATACTCTTAATTTAATTAGATGAATAACCGGCACATCTCTATTGTTAGCAAAAAAAGTATAATGTACAGGGTCAAGACACTACCAGTTTTGAGGTGAAGAGCATATATTTTAAATTAAATAAATTAATATTATTTAATAAATTGCATCCTGGCAATAAGACCATGTCACAATAAATAATCGCTTGCATTTTATATATGTTCGACGGCTTTTTCAAATTTCAAACATAAAGCAGGCCAAATTAAAACTACATATAATAAAAATCTAAACTGTTACGAAAAGATATTTTAATTTCAAAACATTTATTTTCTTTTACAGATTTACCGTGTAATCTTCTGGATAATTTCCTTGTCTCTATTGATGTATTCTACTTTTGGATTGCACAAACAGATAATTGAAGTGTCTCCAAACAAATCTCTCGTTTTTATTCACAGAGCTTTGTCACCGTTTATGTTGATAATTGGACTTTCTTGGATATGTCTAGCTTGTATAACTGGATATGGAGGTACGTCTCTTGAACAATTTTATATTTGAAAGTATTGAGGTATAGAGAGTAAATATATTTTACATTTTTAAAGTTAATGTAGAAAATATCGTTTTGAATTATTGCATTCACAAGCGAATCAAACATAACTGCCACTGTTTTGGAAAGTATTTCAAATAAAATGTCAGATTTCTAATAAATTGTGAGGTAGCAACGCCCTAACTACAGTCTTGGGACAAATCAAACATACCATATCAATTACAAATGATAAAAATAAGCAAACCTTTGGTTTGTATATTACGTACTGTATGTACAAACATTCATTGAACAACTAAACTAGAGTTTGGCTCTTCAATCGAAACGTTTGGATAACATTATTCTAAGACATCATTGAAGGAACAAACAATACTGTGATAACAAGTGAAGAGCATGATCTTATTTTCAAAGATTTTTTCATGCATAACAATTTTGAATGGAATTTATTTCCATTCTGTCTTTTCATTTATTTAGTTAAATACTGTTTATTCTTAAAATATTTTTTATCTGTTTCAAAGAAGTTATATTTTGTGATTTATCTGTTAATATTTATTTACCTTGACGGTTATTTTAATATTACAACAGAAACTACTATTCAATAAAATGCATTGATTTTTAAAGATATAATATATTTTAATGGTACTTATATTACTAGAAAAATTTTAATAATTGTTATTTTAATATTCATTATTTCTAAGGCAAATAACTGAAAAATGAGTTTTAAAATAATGTAATAGAATTCTATTAATAATGAATACTTAGAAATATACGTCCGCATTTACTGCTTAACATATTGTTTTTTTACATTATGTAAACATATAGAATGTTACTATTGTGAGATATATTTTTAAAGTTTTCGAATTTATTTTTTTATTTTTAGGAGTTGTTAACAGATTTCTATCTATGAAAGTCTTTAGCATTTTAGATCGTTTGAATGTATGGATTTACGTTCTTCATCATCTAATTATCTATATATATAAAATTGCTTGTCCTGACTGACTCATTCACTCACTGATTCATCATCGCCCAGAGCAAACCACTGAACCTAAAGAGGTGAAATTTGGTACACAGTTAGGGTACGTCATGAAAACGCTCACTAAGAAGGGATTTTTCGAAATTCCCCCGCGGGGGGTAGAGGGAGAGGATTAAGGCTTAACTGGAAAAACGGCTTCTACTGTACTATTTTATATGCGATTTTTTGTTTTTATCTGCGTTTTAGTAGGGTATGCCATGGGAATGCACAATAAGACGGGATTTTTCAAAATTCTCCCGCGGGGAGGAGAGGGAGAGGATTAAGGCTTAACCGGAAGAACAGCTTCTACTGCACTATTTTAGATGCAATTTTTTGTTTTTATCTGCGTTTTAGTAGGGTATGCCATGGGAATGCACAATAAGACGGGATTTTTCAAAATTCTCCCGCGGGGNATCAATGTTTTATTTTCTTATATTTATTTCTTTATATATTTGTATAATATCAGTGAAATTGTTGGGCCAAAGATTATTTATAATGTTATACAAATGTCTTATATAGTATAAGAAAAAGAAATACTGATAAAAATAATATTATTATATAAATAATGTTTTTATAACAATTTTTTTAAAACCGTTAATACAATAAGCGAACATATAATAAAAAATACGTTTTCATAAATATCCAAATTGATCTTTCTGAGAGAATTTTGTGCATGACGAATAATTGAGCCAGGATTAGCGAGAGTTTATTATTTAGAATGTAAATTTAAAAGTCATATACTTCGCAATATATGTAATATTTATTAATTTCTAAATCATATGCGTAAGAGATAATAGTAATCCTTATTAAATATTTAAAGGAACAGTCAGATGATGACCAGCCCGACTGTATTGTTAAAGAAAAGGAATAATTTAAAGGCGCAAACCACTAGTAATTTCAAGTTGAGATGATATATTTTAAATTAAAATAATTTAAAATATAATTAAAAAATTGCAGCCCGGCATTCTAACGATATCATAACGAACATTTTGTCGTTCATGTGAAACAAACATTTATAAAATATTAGATTGAAACTAAAAAATAAAAATTGCTAAATATAATTTAAAATTATATTTTAAGTATTTATGTTGAAGTAAATAAGTCTACAGTGGCTTAGGATTTATTGAATAAACACTGTATATTTTAAGTGAAAACGTCAAATAATTCAGAAATAAAACAATTTGAGTTGTATTACTTAACCATTTTCGATCCACTCAGATTTTAATTGTATTGTTAATTTTGTTTTTTTTTTCAGTGGATGTTGTTCACGTTGGTCCTGTTTCTTTCGCTGATTGTATCTTTCATCTATTACATCTTTATCCAAGCTCCTCTCGACTTTCTGGTTTTTAAATTGTTACGTTCAAGATCAAGAAAGAAAGCTTCAGTCGAAAATTGCCAAATAACAACCATAAGTATGCGGCTTCAATCCGACTGATATGAACAGATTGTGAAAAACAGGTTAATTATGTTGTACTGTGTTTAACCGATGTTTTAAGAACTTATATTACATAAAGAAATTTAACATATACTAAACTGTATTCACATGTTATAGCATTTTATTAATAATGCATACTTAGAAATTTTCATTTTGTCAAACGGAATGAAACATTTTAAGAGTATATATTTTGTATACGGACCGTCAAAGTATTTTTGAGTTAATAAATTACTTAAAAAACTAAAAAATTATCTGCATTTTAAGAGTATATATTTTGTATACGGACCGTCAAAGTATTTTTGAGTTAATAAATTACTTAAAAAACTAAAAAATTATCTGCATTTTAAGAGTATATATTTTGTATACGGACCGTCAAAGTATTTTTGAGTTAATAAATTACTTAAAAAACTAAAAAATTATCTGCATTTAAAATATATTTTAAATAGTAAAAATTACTTGTAAATGTATACTTCATACTATGTTGGAATTTTCAGAATTCATATCAATATTAATGTGAGTGACTTGATAACAAAACTGACGTAGAATTCATTACTTTGCGTATACGATAATTATAAATATGTAGTTTGTTTCACAATGATAGAATAATTATTACAAGTTTTATTGCTGATGCTGTCCACTTTCTGATTAGAGGTATGAAAGGTGATGGCGGAAATTACCATTGCGTATGTATAGCATGAGTAGGCACAAAAATACTTCTGGTAAAATGACAAAATAAACATTGTTAGTTGCTATGGAGTTATTTATTTTTTTCAATTCATTTATAATATAGTAATATATTTTACAAATAACTTATGCTTTCATATAAAAATTCTTTACTTGTCAAATGTATGTTTTATTTGTATTAATTTCTAGACTTTGTTATTAAGGAATCCTCCTCCTCTGACTGTTCTTCGCAAATGTAGCAATTTGCTTTATGGTTGAAAAACTCACTTAACAGACGCACCTGTAGATGATAAGATACACATTAATGATATTAAATCACATAATTCTTTTAGTACATCTTTGTTCAGATCATCAGTTATATTTTATGTTAAATACCCCGTTATATTTTATGTTAAATACCCTTGTTACTTGATTACTTGACTGAATACACATCAAAGAATAGACTAGATAGGTCATTTTTTCAAATCACTAAAACTGATTTTAGTGCTGTTAGCGCTTCGTGGATGCAAACCATCCTGGTTCCTTAATAAAGCATATCCTCGAGCCGTTTGTACGGACACAGGAATGCATGACTTCGAATCTTGCGGATTGTGGCCTCGCAATCGCTTTAAGAGCGGGGATGAGGAATATGTTGTTCTTGACAAAGATGCTAATCTAAGTGAATCGGTGGAAGTCTCCCAGAATCTGGCAACTGAAAGGCGGCAAGAACAAACAGATACTTTAACGTGTGTGGCACAATCCATCAGACTACTGAGCAAGAACAGACTGAAGAAGTTGAGTACCCACAGTTCCTGAGGTACCGACAACTCACCCTTTGGAAAAACAGCAAGATCAATGTCTAGAAGAGAATGCGAAGGAATGTTCTTTAGGTATGAAAGTAAACATTTCTAATACAGAGATAGTTCGAGCGACAATTGAAATAATATCTCCACTACGTGGTATTCTTGGAATTGCAAAAAGGAAAACGTATCAAGGAATCTTGGTGCGAAGAAAAGTAAAACTACTAAAATATCACAAAAGGAGAATAAAAAAACAGGAAGATGAGAATAACAGTTGGTACTGTAAATTATGCCAAGAAGACGTAAAAGAAAATATAATCAAATGCACACAATGTGAGATATGGGTACATGAACTTTGTGCAGGAACCAATAAAAAAACAACGGATTACAACTGCGATGACTGCCAAAAATTGGCGAAGACCATCTGCCGAATTTGTTAAGAGTTAATATACACACGTATTAATACATTATTGATGAAGATTTTTATTTTTAAGACTGAAAACCAATGATAGGATCTCAAAGTACGATTTAAGAATATATCAGTACGATTTAAGACGAATGTTCCTGAATCGTACTTTTTTAGTGTTTTTTTTTTTAAATTCTTTATTTCTCAGAAGTTTATAAGATTTATGCTAAATTTTATTATGGTAGTAATAAAATATTTCCCAAATAAAAGTTACTTAAAATAAAAAGTAACTTGTGTTTATTAATTTCGATAATATGATGGTTTTTCCTTAAGGGGTACGAATTAGGCAAGTTTCCCCTACTGTATTTATTTTTAACCAAAATTTCCATTTTGTTTGTCGGTGTTCGTGACTTACTGCCTAGTTATGTCAGTTTTATCATCGCGTGTAATAGCCGGGTTCTTCTCAAGCGAACTGCCTGTGCGAACAGCTAGACGTTCGACAGGCACAATTGAGATTGTAGGTAAATCGAGATCGAAGCGAGTCATGATCTGTGCGAACGTAGTATGAGTTACTTGCCAATATAGTCTGGGTTTGCATGTTTGCTAAACGACACTATGGCTATTGGCCTTTTCCAAATGTAAAAACAGAAAAATCTATATATATAATCGAGAACGGTTGATAATAATAATCAGCGCAGAGCCCAAACGGTTAGGAGTTGAAAGTTGAAATTTGGTACACAGTTAGGATACGTCACGAGAACGCACACTAAGAATGGATTTTTGAAATTTTCCCGGGGGGACAGGGACAGGATTAAGGCTTCAACAATGGAAGTGTTAAGTAACAATGGAAGTGTTAATAATGGAAATGTTAAGCAACGATGGAAGTGTTAAGAGAAAGCAACGTGCAAGATGTACAGTACAGGCGCAGATGCGGTTTTTTCCGTTTTCGCGAGAAATCGAACATATTTTTAGATCCATCTAATAATTTTTTGATTAGTCTGGAAACAGGGAAACCTAATTTTTGCATTCTGTGAAAACGGGTAAGATTGGCTATAATGTAATAATTTTAATCTTTGCTCTCATAACTTTTTGCCAGAGCAATGCCAGACTTATCTGCTAGTACATAATTCGTTATATAAAAAAAAACAATCAACAAAGAAAGAACAAATATAAATACAGAGGTATTGCTATAAATATTCTGTATTGCAATTCACTACGTAATTTAGATAAACCAAAAGATTAATCTTTAAAATTAATTTAAAGAATTAAAACTCGGTCGAAAAATTTTTTCCATGATATTTTAAATTATTAACATCTGAAAGTGATAAAAATTTCAAAGATTTTATGTCTGAAAATCTGTCAATACAATTTTTTATCGCTGTATCCATTATCTCATAAAAAAGACGTTTATATGATTCCTTTGTAAATTCAATATTAGTAAGTTTCATTCGTTTTACGATTGAATTTCAGAAAAATTTTTCTTCCGAATATTTCAAATCAAATCAGTCATTTCTTTTCTGTCGTAATAATTCAATGAACTGCTTTATTTTAGTAATACATTATGCTATATTAGAATTGTGAGATCTGGAACTTTATTAACCTAAAATTCAATTATTTTACTTCTGTTATATAACGGATTGGCTAAAAATGATCTTAGCTGAGAGCATTTGAAACCCTCCTTTCATAACTGTCAACATTCTATTGTTCCCACACAGCCTGCAGCTCAACTTGCACCAAAGTTTATAGTTAGCATCCAAATTTCGTCACTTGTTTTTTTCCCGGGAACACCTATAACTTTTATCTCCTATAACAACCGATCACGTAACCGATTTTCCCAGCAAAAAGCTATAAAAGATGTTTCCTTCTCCATCTTAACGAAAGCCGGAACGACGCCATCGAATTCCGTTCGCCGCCACAGTCGCGAACTTTTATATTTGTGTGAGGGACGAACAGACCCATGATAAAGTATTATTTTAAATTTTAATTATTAAAACATTTCATCATCGAGTGTTAGGCTAAAAGCCATAAAAATTTATTTAATTTTTATGGCTTTAATTTTTTAATTTATTAAATTTTCTATTTAAACGGAGTTGGTTCCTTGTTGAAGATGATCCAGCTAGTCAGCGATGTGTCACCCGGAACTTTCGATAGAGTGTCTATATTGGACGCCAGACCGTTAACAACAACCACCTGACCTCATGGAAAAACCCAAGAGGAATAACAAGAGAAAAGGGAAAGAACCCGAGGTCTGTCGTCATCCAAAGTCCCTCTACAAAAGTCGTCCTCAAGGATTAACCCTGTGAACCCGAATCCAGACGTAAAATCCGTGCACCAGAATCCAGAAGTAACACCGTGACAGAAGTAACACCGTGCCTCTTTAAGAATCTCACCCCACTACCGTGCTTCCACACCTCCGAGCTCCTGTTAACGGACCAGAATTTAAGTGAACATTCCATCGAAGTCAACAGTGTCATCATACTACAGATCTGCGACCTAGAAGAAAGGTATTTATCAACCCGCGATTCGGTTGTAAACTCTCTCTCTCGAACGACTTAGTATCATTCGGATAACCTTTAGGCATGCCCGATATCGAATATATCTGTATTTTCTTTCGTACTTATTAAAATTGTTATTTATTTATTACTATGGAGTCCGAGTGAGTCACTTCCTCGTCTCTCTCTTCACCTCTACTCCGAATCCAATTGCTCACCCGCTACCGCTCGCGTGACGTAACGTAGCGATTTCCGAGTCCTCAGAGACTCGATGGTGTCAGATTTAGGTCTCCTGACGTGGTGTCAGCGAGACACCGACCTTACAGTCACATTTGTGCCAATTTGGATTATCCTAAAAACACCACTTATTGGATATCTGTGTGCTTTAATGGACTTATATCGTCGTGGAAACTTATAAAGAGGTATGCAAACACATGTAAACTCTCTCTCGATCCCTTAAGCGTTTAGTGTCGAAATTAGTGTTTTCTAATTTTTGTCAATCTTGTCTATTTTAAATAAACTTCTTTTATTTGTTAAATGGTATACGCCTTTACTCGTATAGTTCCTATGCCTTATCGTCGAGCCCGATTACTCTCCATCCACTCGACCGACATAGAGCAGAAGTTCCGACCTCGGGACCAATTATCGTAACATAGCTATCTTGACAAGTGGCCGGAAAGGGAGGTGCGACTTCTCCGACCACCCTGGCGGTTCATAGAATTGATTTGTAGTATATTAAATAGGATATCCGACTGTGCATTTGTTTGATAAAACAAATTTGTAATATAAACTGATATCAAATTTTAAATAATTGTATAATTCTCTTGAAGCAGTTGTTGTATCAACCATATTCAACAACAAAACTTTTAATTTTAGTTTATACTTCATCACGCAGTTCACAATACTGCTATTGTGCTATTTCATCTGGTAGGTGTGACTGAAGGAAGTTCTACACGATCCCATGCCTTAGAGCTGGAAGTTTTTGACTTCCAGCTCTAAGGCATGGGATCTTGTAGAAGATTTTTTAAAAAAATGAAAAAAATCCTGTACAGTTTGAAAAAATATTTTACATTCTTTTATATATTTAACGTATTGAGAGAAAAGTTCAATCTGTGAGCATAAAAGTGTACGAAAATAACACGGTTAGATACTTCTTTAACTCTGGCTTTCACATCATTATGTTGTCCGGCCATTACGGCAGCACCGTCGTATGTTTGTGCCTCTAATTTTTAGTGCATTGAAATTCGTCTAAGTAATTCTTAATGTGAGTAAATAACGTGTTTGCGTCTCTAGGTTACATGAAAGAAAAGATTTGTGGGATTTTCTGGTGTGAGTTCTTACTCACACCAGAAAATCCCACAAATCTTTCTTTCATGTAACCAAATACAATCGACATCTAAGCTCTGCGGATAATGTTCGTTGTTTCATCTACAATTATAGCAACACATTTTGTGTTTTAATTTGCCTTTTCAATTTCTTGCAATAAAACAATTTAGAGAGAGCATTATGAATTACGTTCGCTAAGCCAGTAAAAACCGTATATTTCTCTACATGTATTTTAATTCATTCACTTACGTACTTCATAAATAAACGAATTCAATATAGTTACATCTGTTATTAGATTCAATATATTCTCTATGCTCTCTGAATGTCATTTCTTGCTTTAATAAAAAACGTATAACATCTATTATTTTTACATCTGTTACAGCGAAACCTCGTTTAACGAGCATAATTTGTTCTAGAATGTTATTCGTAAAGTGAAACACTCGTTAAGCAAACAATATTTCAATATAGTTTAATGTAAAATACGATAATGCGTTTCATACCGAAAAAAATACTCAAATATTTTATGTATAACGTTTATTCAAAGAAAATTATACAATATTCATTCTTAAGAAGCGTGAATCTACTTTATCTTTTCTTCTAGTGCCGGATGAACCAACCTGAAATGCGAATTCAATTTGCTGAAAACAAAAACAAATCGAAATACAGTAATTTCTAATAGTCAATAATAGCCTTTACAAATCCCAAAAATTTGGAATATCGTTTGGCATGTTTATTATATAACAGGCTATTGTGGTTGATGTTTATAGTAATATGTCTGAACACAAGTTTAGAAAAATTTGTGATAATAAGCGATAGAAACATGTTAGGGAACGAATGCTAAACACAGGCTAATGTAGTATGCGCACAATTGGACACTTTCACGCTCCTCTTCACTTGTTAGGCAAAACGTCGCTCGTTACTGAGACATATTTTTACAATCTGCTTTACTCGTTATGCGAATTACTCGTTATGACAAGTACTAGTTAGGTTTCACTGTATATATATTAGCCCTGACTGTCTTGTTATAATTTTCAATATTTATTTTATGCTGTTCACTAATGCTAAATTCTATTCTGTTTGATTTGAAAATATCTTCAATTTTACGAAAGAATCGGTGTGACATTTACTATTTTCGTATCTTTTGCAGCTTCTCGTACATTATTTCAATTATCAAAGCTATTATTTATCCACACACTTATTTCATTTGAAAATAGTATACAAGGCCAACAAAACAATTACAGTATTGTATTTTTATGCATCCACAAAGCTATTTTATATATTCGTAAATTTTATGTTGTAAATGTCGAAGGAATTTATTTGTTGAATTATTTATATTTAATTTAAGTATTGTTTTTTAAATATTCTTTTTGTATCCTTACACTATTTTATGATATTTACAAATTTACATGAATCTATAAGTATGCGGTTGGCACAGCTTGATCCAAAAAGTCCTTGCGCCATAAAAAGTTAATTAACCAAACCGAAGTTGCTATCTTTAATATAATAGCTTTTGATGCAACCAGCAATACCAAATTACTCTAGACAGTCGAAAAAGCCTCAGAAATATTTGAAGTGATGATCTGTCCGATTATGTCGGTCCCCATCTCTCACCACCCGACTTCCCTATTGTAAGCATAAGAGAAAACTTAATGGGCTTCCTCAAAGAGATTACTTTGTATCATAGGGTGGAAAGAGTTTCGAAAAGTTACTAAATTACCGATCTTTTCACTACTTTTGTATGATTAAAATCTATCTTAAGAAATCATATTGTGATTTTTTATATTATAATAACACATTTAATGATTAACTGACATAATTGATTCGAGAATTTATCTGCAGGAAATTTTATCTGTGTTTAAAATTGTTAATCTAAGAATTAAATAATTTACGAATTTTTAAAAGTTCTTACTTTGACTGCAATTGTATTGTAAGAAATGAAGCTTAATGAAATTTTTATTTTAGTATAGATCTATAGATTATGCGTATTGTTGTATATGCTACATTACATTATTTGTATGTACGAGGTACTTAATAATTAAAACAAAGGTTTTTATGATTTTCATAATTTAAAACATTGAAAGAAATAAACGTGTTATAAAATCTTACTGTTTTGATTTGTTGCTAATTTTACTTTCAAAATATGTCATTGTTCCTGTTACTGGTGTTTTAATTTCGATTTTTAAATTGAAACATTTTATTTATCTTAATTATTTCACAATTTATAAATAAATGTTAAATACAAGTATAATCGAATTTAGTTACAAATGATTGAATTGATGAACTAAGTTTTGTCAAGTTGTTACCTTAAGAAAGACATTCCAAAATAGAAAGTCTTTCTGCGTTATATATAGATGTTAGACGCGTGAAGATAATCTGATAAACCTTATGTAACTATTATGACAGGCAACCCACCAATTGCACTATGACCGTATAAAATCGCTGGAATACAAGTATCATTTTTGATTTTATACACTCGGCTATATATTGGCTTTTTACAGCGTATAAGCTTTTGCACAAAAATTTATAATATTTCTATATTTTATATAAGTATCTATTTATAAAGGCAATTTCAAAATATTCAAGACTTTATATGTTTCCTTTTTAAAATCATACAAAAATTTTTCGTAAGAATTTGATTTCGAAAGATTTTAAATTAAAAGCGTAAACTTAAAAATAAGTTTCGATCACACAGAAATATTTATTGATTATTAATTTTCTTAAATTGTTTCTATAACAAGGAATTAAACAACGTAATGCCTAAAGCAATATATTGATTAAAACAACACATACGTTCTATCTTATATAAGACACATTTAGAGTACGATACAATTAAGATAATTAAAATTTTTCTATCGTAATATATTGATATTTTAATGGTTAGAACAAATGGCATTCTCACGTAGAGAATTGTATCATTATAAGAAAATACCTAACATATCAAACAATTAAGTATATATACTCATACATAATTAATTTAAGGATAATTAATTTTCGATATTCATTACATGAAATATGCCATTAATAACTTAATGCACTTAGAAAATGCTTTCTTAAATGGAAAATATGTGTGCTATCAAAGTTGAGCTTGAGTGGAGTGGTGAAATGAGATAGACAACACGACAACACATTCTACTGTGCCAACAGGGAAATGTCTCCCTGGTGGTGACAATGGAGGGAACTATTCCCTGTTTAGGTGTTAGATAAGTGAAAAAGTCCGGTAATCTTCACGTGGTCAGAACTAGCTCATACACGAATTCGTGAGCAACTCTTAGGGTTCAATGATTTTATCCACTTGGCCAGTGTTAGACAGGTTGAGTTTAAATTAGATATTCTAAATTTCGAATACCGGAAAATGTTATCTCTAGGAAATATCTAACGTATTAAAACTGAGTTCGAATTTACGTTTATGGGTTGAAATATCTTTAAGTATTCAAAAATGTCTCATTTATCTATCGATGTTTAAGATTTGTTAATTTTTTAATGCTTCATATTAATTTTTGTGAAATTTATTTTTATTTTTACAGTAGGATTTCGTTCTCTTTGGTACAGGTAAGGAAAGTCAACAATATTTTAACCACAGGCTATACAATACTGAAATTTGTACACATTACTTTCTCAAAATCAGTCTTTTTAGCATCGTTTTCTTATAAATATACAGTGTTTAACAATTAGATTGATATTAAACTAAACTATTAGAATATTATTACTATTAAATAATGAAATTTAGAAAGTAACAGATTAATATTCTTTAGCTGAAATGTGAAATAAGTGAAATATTTTACTAAATTACGGCTGAACTTTAAATAATAGCCTTTTCTTAGCCATGTTTTCAAAGACTTTGTATTAATTTTTGTTCGAATAATGACATATAATGAACAGCCATTTATGAACAAAATAGACAATTTTTGTCTTCTTCATAAATCGACGCTTAAAGGGTTGACTTTTTGAATTTGAAAATATTAATTGTGTTAGTGCCCATAAGGCCGAAAGATTAAACAAAGAAAAATAATAAAATATTTATAATTTAAAATTATGGAAAACTCAAGTAATAAGATTAAAATACTTCTGTATTCCTTAAATGCAGCATTACAAATTCTCGGGTTAAATATATTAAAATGTGACTACCATAAGAATTCATGGACTATTGGATTTTTTAAATTTTATTCAAATTTTCTTGAATTTTTTCTTATCCTGAATACTGTGGCCTTAATTTCCACGGTATTTTCCGAAAAAATCGTATGCGGAGAATTGTTTAACTTATTCGTAGGTTTCAAATACATCATGCAGTTCGTTGTTATTGGTACGACCGTATGCTGGACTTTTCAGTTCTCTTTACTGAAACGAACTGGTTTACTTCTTCCTAGTAGTAAATCTTGCTATGAAGTCAAGGAAACGTTAATAACCTCCATAGAATTTCAATTTGCAGTTTTCTTCGCAGTCACTGCTTTATTGCAAGTCACACTTTACTTTATGCTTGACTTTTCTCTATATTTTGCCATGGAAAAGGCAACTGTAATGGAATACCTTCTCTGCAATATCGATTCGGCATTATTAATTTCTTTTTTAGCAGGACAAACTGCTTGCATATTATTTTTTCTTCATTATTATTTTTTCGTCTTGTTTAATGGATTTAACACATTGTTGAGCAAACTCGATGTAGTTCCTCCTGAAAGAAGCAACATCAAAGATCTAATCGTGTACATAATCGAAGAACATACAGAATTAATGGAAGATGTTGAAAATGTGAATATCCAACTCGAAATGTATTTTCCTGTTATTTACTGCTGTAATATGTATGGGTTTTGTATCCTGATAACCATTTCTTTGTTTCACAATATACCGGCAGAGTTTAAACTGGTTGCATTTTTTCTTATCATATACGTAATTTTCGCATTTGTGATAATATCATTCGGTTTATCAAGATTTACGTCTTCGGTAAGATTTATTAAATATTTGTACCACCAAATTAATATATAATTTATAATGTTATTATTCATTTCAGATTTACGGAAATTTCAATGAGATTAATAAATTTTCTTCATGCAGATTCTCTCTGGTTTTTAAATTGAAGGTAAATTGAGTATTCTATTTTTGTTTGTGTTATTGATAAATTTTATTCTAAAATTATGTATTTTTTCGAACAGATGCTGAATTTTATGAAGAGATTCGGGAAAACACCCATTGGAATTTCTTTCGGTGGATTTTTTCGAGTCAAATGCAATTTCCCGATTAAAGTAAGTTTCGATTAAATTATGCATTTTAATTTATTATTGTGGATTTTATCTTCATTCTTATTTTCCTTTTTAGATGCTGAGTAATCTTTACTCTATTCTTTCTGCACTCATCGAATTGGCAAAGAAGAACGAAAGTACGAAATGTACTTCATCACGTTTGCTGAATGCAAGTAGTGTTCAGAACGCATCACACTATTGACAACGTTTCAACATGAGTATATAAAATCAACGAAAATTCGTTGAAATGAGAAAACGATCTGCAGATTATCGAAATTCTGCTGGTTTTTTATAACTACATACGTCAACGAGTATAAAACATTTGTATTAATAATATTGAATAAGTAGAAGCACTTCTTATATGTATGAACACAAAAAACAAAGTATGCTTAATGAGTAATGTAGAAAATAAAGTTTAAAACTATCTTATTTTGTTAATTTCTCAATCATTAAATTGAGAACATTCTCTAACAAAATATTAAAATACTGGCCATACAACAGAACTAATATTTTCTGAAAAAAAAAGCTCTGTTGTATGGTCAGTGTTTTAATATTTTGTTAGAGAATGTTTCACTATTTATCGCGTACGTAGGTGGTACACAGATGAAAAAAACCGAAGTAATTTATGGCATGCTGTTTGGACAAGCGTAAACTTATCTTTATTAATAAGTTTTTTGACTGTATTATTTAATTACAAAAATCTACTTAGTTACTTATGGCTAATGAACACACTTATTACACATTCAGTCTATTTAGTTAATTATCTAAACGAAAATACATTTCAGCCTTACTGGCTTTCGTCAATTAGATGACATACATGAAACAGAATATATAGTATAATTTATAATTATACTAATATTAATTTATAATTAAATAGGCTGGGTGTGTAATAAGTCACTTTACAATATTTCTTATAAATAAGTATTTGAATTTATGTATTTAAATGAACTTTAAAATAAACTTAAAACTTTTATCATCACACAACTGTTGCGGGATTACTGTTCCCTTTTATTCATTTATGTCCGCAAACTAATTTTTTTCTTTTTTTATTAATTTACAGAAGATTTTAGAATATTAATTAAGTTAGGGGAGACCGGGGCAACTTCGGCATGCGGGGCAAGTTTGTCAAGCGCTTTTTTTTAAAAACAAATTAAAAGGAGACTTTGGTTATAGGTTAGGCAGTTGAGTTTTATTGGTGGCTTGTTGAGTGTAGTGTTTTTATTGTTCTCCAACAAGCGTAGTTGAATTATCAAGCAAATTTTCATTTTCGTTCAATTCCATATAATATTTTTTTTCCATTTATATTGAATTGGCAGGTTTTGTTATAATTCCATGATAACGAAAGTTACTTTTCCTGTTAGAAGGATGTAACTTCAACTTATTCACGTGGCCAGATCGTGGCTTGGCATTCTGTTCTCAGGGTTGTACTTAATGTTTCGAAATCATGACTAGCGGGGTAAGATCGGCAACATAAAGCCACATTAGAAGCAAAGGATAAAAATCAAACAGATGATAAATGAAAACATGTTTGCATTTGTTATTCATGTATATATGTCTTTGAACTTGCATTTCGTTGTAATAATATTAAATGGGTGTTGGATTTGTATTTCTTTGTTTTAATAGTGAATTCCAACTTATACATTGTTAATAACATAATTTTATATACGTGCCTATCTTGCCCCATTACTGTTGCCCCTATACCAGGGGCAACTTTAATAAAAATAATTAAAATAATTACAACTTTACAAAAAGAGAGAAGTTGCCGATCTTGCCCCTATACCCGGGGCAACTTCGTCAATTTCTCTCTTCTTGTAAAGTTGTAATTATTTTAATTATTTTTATTTCCAAACTGATTTTAACCAGTTCTATAGTAAGGTAACATTCCAATAGACAATATGCAAAGCTTTTTTTTCAGTTTACAGCAGTATTTATTACACAAAATTTAAGTAAAGCTTAACATGCCGATTTTGCCCCGGTCTCCCCTAAATATCGCATTAAAGAAAACAAAAACAGCCAATTAAATATTCAGAATATTTGAAACTTTTAAACGTTATTTCTTCACTCAATAAAACCAATGAACTTTATCTAGTAAAGGCACATAATTATTTCAGAAGAATTTTGAAATTCCCAAATTAAATTCCCGTTATACTATTAGCAATTCAGTATTGTAACAGATTCAATTTCTCAATATCTAGTGTAAAGAAATATGCACATTTTTACAAGTTCTGTTGTGGTGTATTATGCACTGGTTTAAATACTGGACTCATTACACCAGTCATGATTTACAAGTCTAGTATTTAAGGTATAGGATAATAGCGAATAATAGAACTTGTAAATAAATAATTATGCATGATGCAATTTCAAGAAATTTAAATTTTTAACTAAGCCACGTTTTAATGATCTAGAACGACAGTCGATGTAGTATACAGAGGTTAGGTAATTGCCCTAAAAACACATTCTGTTTTACTAATGTAAATCTGTGGAGACAATTATAGCTTATACTCACATTTTTAAAGGTTTATCCTAACTATCAATTCTGTAGGCGACTTGAGTTTTAATTAATACAGCTGGATAAGCAAACCAATTCGATAGTCCAGGTTATGTTATTTGTTTGCTTATTCACCTTTACTAGCCAATTGTATAGAAGAGACACGTGAAGGAAATGAATAACCAACGTTTATTATCTGTGCCAATGTCAGGATGTATTTAAGGCAGTAATACAGTGCTCCACAAAAGTATAGAACCGCTGCAAATTTACTATACTAAGGTTGGGAATTACACGTATGATGTAGCTACGTTATTTATATTGTTCAGGATTTAAGAAAACATAATTTTTCAAAACCCATAGTTTTTTATATTGCAGCAAACAACAGAAATTGTAAAAAAAAACTAATTTTAAGCACCACAAAAGTATAGAATAGACTAGTAAATGAATGTAAAAATAATTATATATTACAAAATAGTTTAATTTAATGATTTATTTGCGCATCTTCTTTACTGATAACATTGAAAATGCAATTTGGCATGCTATCAACAAGGTTTTTTTTTATGATCGATGCCTCAAGAGAGTTCCAAGTAGTTGCGTGCCGTCCTTAGAAGCAGTGGAAGCGCCACTTCTCTTGTGTTTTCGAAAATATAAATACATATTATGTGTAAATCAAAAAACACAACACCTTATTTTGCTGAGAAAAATTTAATGTAAAGCATTTAAATAAAGCTTTACATTAAATTTTTCTCAGCAAAATAAGGTGTTGTGTTTTTTGATTTATATACTAATGCTGAGTGAGTGTACATCAATTACATATTGTGTGATTATTTTTATATTTTAACGTATTTTAAATTAATTAAAATCATTATTTTATTATAACCGCATTATCTTATTACAAATTTCTATACTACATGTGAAAAAAACAATAAGATTGCTATTGTATATTCGAATATCGGTGGCGGAATAGAAGCGCTGTATTGTCGAATACGGGACAGCTTCCACAGCCAAAATATTTGAATGGTGTAAAGCAGCAAGATTATAGGCATTTGCGTATGTGCTTTACAGAACACCAACCTCACGCGGTTTAGCTGATGGATGCTACACATCAAAATATCGTAAAACGCTTCCAATGATTCTATCAACTAAATGTAATAAATGAGATGCACAAGGTACCAAAATTGAAATTCACCTCTGGCGATCGAATGTTGCCAAGATGGCTGCCGATTTTCATAGCCTAATTACTGTTTTAATCGTTTGGAAGCGATAAGAAAATTTTGATCACTTACTAACGATAGAATCTACGATTTTTAAATCGCTTTTAGGCGATGAATTATTAAAACTGACTCTTCACAATCGAATAATTTTTTCGGTCCTTGTATGACGTCGTATACACGTGTTAAAACACATGTGTATGTTTTAATTTTATATTATATTTTGTTTAATTTATATTGTATACGTCATAAAGTTAAATAATTTAATAAGGACTTTGCTACGTATTAATAACCCGTGTAAACAAATATGTGTGTTTTTTATACAATTAAAAAAATTGGGGAATTGAGCCTCGACTTTTTTTGTCAGCGTAGCGTCTAAAAAAATATAAATCCAAGTAAGAATGGCTTTGTCAAGGGCTACAGAAACAGCATCATAACGTCAAGCTCGATCCGAAGAACTTCTCAATTCTTCAATCTCTACTTTCTCATAAAAATATTCCGTCAGGTTTGTCGAGGAGAATTTCTGTTGATTAATATATTTTGTGCATAATAACCGATTTGCATAATGTGTTTGTATATGAATGCAGTCAGAAGCCAAACCATAAGACTATATACGCATGACTCGAACGTCGCCAAATCGACTCTCCTCTAAGATCACGTAACATAATTTCAAGGGCAATGTGTTTATTCAACAATAAATCAAACATTCCAATATTTTTCCGCTTAATAGAATTCATGTTATTAAAATTTCGAATGAAATAAAACTGTTTACAAAAAAAAAAAAAAAAAAAAAAATATGTAAAATTCTATAAATGCAGTAAAACCTGCTCAAAACGTAACCTGAGTAAAAAGGACAGGAAGAATTCTTCGTAAGGCAGATAATTGCTGCCTTACGAAGCAATTAAAAGCCCAATCAAAACCGAAATCTGCCAAACTGCAGTTTGGTTTATATCACACGCCACGAAGTAATTCCCACTTTATCTTAGGCTAAACATTATATTTAAAAAAGTTAAAATAAAATTTAAAAATAAATTTTTCTATTAGATTTTATATTAAAATAATAATATTTTACAGACCACGTATTATTAAACTTGAAAATTTTTTTATCTAAATGAAAGTTTTTTACATTATTACGTCATTTGAAAGCTTTCCAATACTTTATAATATAGCCTGAAGTCATGTTTTATAATATACCTTAATGAGGAAATTTTATCCAGGATAATTTATAAGTAAGCTTGTACTCTGAGCTGCAAAGATAATTTTCAATGATGCTGAGAAATCTTCTCTTAATCTTCGTTTATCTTTTACTAATTTCAAGACGTTGTCTCTCAGATGAAAGCAAAATACATAGAAATGTAAATGAATCCGAGGAAATAGTGAAAACGTTCATGAAATTTGAAAACACCATAAAAAATGTATTAAAATCAAGTGTTAAGTCGATTCTCCCCCATGTATTGCGAATTAATGAAGAAGTAAAATTGTCTCCCTCTTGCTCGAAGTCTTTCATGAAATTTATCCAAGATTTTATGGGAATGAAAAGTTGGACATTTAAAAGTAAGTACATTATATATATATAGGCTATATATCGATTTATATAAATTGTAGGCAGTTGTAGACATCAGCAAGGTCGGCTAGATATTTTTAGGGGGCCTCGAGAATGGGCCCTAAAATATTTGCAAACAAGGATATTTTTAACGAAATTTTCTTAGAAATTTCAAAATTGCCAGGCCCTTTGGAGTGCGGGCTCTCGGTGTGCGGAACGAGAATCCGACATATGCATAAAATTTGGAAATAAAAAGCTAAAACAAATAGTTATAAAATATTTTATTGATATAGGAATGTTTTACTATGTTATAGTGAATACGCTGTAATACATGAAACATTATTTAAAATATTAAAACCTAAATTAAAAAGGTTTGGTTTGGTTTTATTGATATAGGGCAGGCAAACACATGGACGATCTGCCAAGCGGAGTGTCTCCTGTAAGGTTTTTTACGGTAAACTAGCTCTTATTTACGTGTTACTAACGTAAAGAAAACCCGGAAAACTCCACATGGCTAATCCATTAGAGAGGTTCAACCCACGACAAACTACCAGTGTTCAGTGGTATATATCCACTCGGTCACTGGTGGATCTGTTACCAAACCCATAATTGAAAAAAAAAACCGTCATTCCTGCAGTTTAAATTTAGATTGAATTTTCAGGTATTTTCATCTGTTCTAGGTATAACAGATTTTATCCCTCAACAGTCCAACTATTTTAATGAAGTCAAATCAAAATATGAAATACCTAAACATGCAACATGTTTCCAATAGAAAAACCTCCCAGGAGGCATTCCTCTTCTTAGCAAATCATCCATGTTTTACGTTACTTTAATTCATCAAATCATTCTTTTTATCTTCTGGGTATTAAGAGTGTATTTTTATACGAATCACGAGTTCGGCCATATTCACAATGGAATCACCATATGGAGAGACACAGGGCACGACGTATCCGCCAGTGGGCAATTATGAATTATCATTTTATTTTAGTTTGTTATTTCTTAGCTCATTCGAATAATATTCTAAGAACAAAATTATAATTTATCTGATTTAAAATTTTCTGTAAATTTATTAAATAAACAATTCTAATGAATGCTTTCATATTTTACGTGAGATAAGAAAATAAGAAATAAGGAAATTGCAATATATCATATTTTCCATTCTCTATAATCTTTCCTCCATATAATTAATCTTAGTGAGTCAGAAAATAATTAATGAATATTCTAAGAATTTGTTATATGGTGCCATTATATAGGGGAGATCGGGGCAACTTCGGCAGGCGGGGCAAGTTTGTCAAGCGCTTTTTTTAAAAAACAAATTAAAAGGAGACTTTGGTTATAGGTTAGGCAGTTGAGTTTTATTGGTGGCTTGTTGAGTGTAGTGTTTTTATTGTTCTCCAACAAGCGTAGTTGAATTATCAAGCAAATTTTCATTTTCNATCTTAGGATCAACTATAAGAAAAGCAGCTGCATGCTCTTCCCCAGAGGTAACCCATTACAAAAACCCCCCTCAGTCAAGATCATGGATCAGCGGATACCCCACACAAAGGCAATTAGATACCTTGGGCTGATCCTGGACCAGAAGCTGCTATGGAAGGAGCACATATACAGTATTTATGACAAAGCAACGAAGGTCTCATGTGCCATGGCCTCTATCGCCCGTAATAAATGGGGTCTGAGCTACAGGGCCAGGAGGGCCACCTATGTGGCGGTAACCCAACAGATTATCACCTACGGTTGTGAAGTTTGGGGATACAGGGTGTCAAACGCTCATATTAAGCGTAAATTGTTATCAATTCAGAGGCTAGCGGCCATCTATGTGGCAAGGGCGTATAGGACAGCCCCGACTGACGGGCTCCTGGCGATAGCAAACCTGATGCCAGTGGACCTACTTATAGCAGAAAGGTATATCTCTTATAATATGAGGAAGCTAGCCGAAAAGAAAATCACTAAAGAAGACTATGACAAAAAGATAGCTCCTTTTGTGGTAGGAGATGTCATTCCTAATCTGTCAACCCTTATCACAGAAAAGGGGCTGGATATCACGACACCATTAAACCTACATCCCGCAAGGAATAAAAACTATGAAATCTCCCTCGACAACTACAATCAAACAAGCAATAGTATCAATATTTATACGGACGGTTCCCACACAGACGATGGTACGGGGGGTGCTATTGTAATTCACTCAACAACGGGTAAAACCACCTACCAGAAATATTTCAGGCTGGCGAATTATTGTTCGAACAATCAAGCCGAATCTCTTGCCATTTGGAAAGCCATTGAATTTGTCACCAACAATAGTGGGAAGCTTAAAGGAAGTGAAATCATTATAAACACTGATAGCAGAGTAGCATTACACCAAATTAGAAAAGGTAATACCAAACTTCCAATAATTAAAAATATTCTGTGTGTCTTAGATACCCTTCGGACCCCAATTATTCTTAAGTGGATAAGGGGCCACTCTGGTATCAAGGGCAATGAGCAGGCGGACTTGCTAGCTAGAAAAGCAATCACCAATCTCAAAGACAGTACGTATGACAAGATCCCCTTAAGCTGGGTCAGAAAGAATCTGCACACTTACTTCATTGGCCGCTGGCAATTCCAGTGGAACAACAGTAACACCGGAAGGACGGTACACAGATTCCTTCCCTCAATCACTGACAGGAAGAAATATCACAACTTCATCCCTAACTACGAACTCACACAGCTTATCACCGGTCACGGCAACCTGAGGAGCTACCTGGCCCGCTTCCTCAACAAGGGAGACGGGCTTTGTCCCTGCCCCCTTGCCTCCTGGGAGGACAGCGAGCATATCCTGTGCTACTGTCAGCTATACAACAAGGAAAGGAAAACTATAATTTCAGCCGCTTTGGAAAAAAACATCGCATGGCCCTGTACTTTTGATTGCCTGATTAGCAACAAGAAACTTTATGAGGCGCTAATCAAGTTCATCAAGAACATTAAAATCTTCAACTGAGTCTTCTGTGTCTGTGCCATCCTCTACTGGAAGAGGGGGCTCCTATGGCTGTGTTTACGGCAATGTAACCAGCCATCTGGAGCAGGTATATGTAAATGTATATATTAGCTGTATTTTCTCATTTATTGTGTTTATTTGTAATAATGTATTTTAGGTTTATTATTCCTGTTTACTGTTTAGCCTATGTTATCCCTGTATACCGCGATATTAATTCTTTTGTATATTGGGCATGTTAATAGTTACCTTGTAAGTTATCTAGTTAAAACTGTAACGGGTCTTCTTGCCGGTACTCATGCACGGTAACCCGCCAACTTGGGTTGGTCTTGGTCTGTCCTGTAATTACTTTCTAGGGGGTACTGGCAAATACCTGCCAATTTCCGTGTGTTAACCCTATAATATGTTTTGTGCCGCTTCCACTGTAAATAGGCACTGTCTGTCTCTGCGTGCATATTGTCACTTTCAATCTCTGTACCATTATTGGATCATTTTGTAGTCACCGTTTTTTGCTCCCTGTATGTGTTTCATGTTAAATCAACGGACCCGTGTAGGCGCTCATGGATCCCACTTCATCCTTCACCACCTCTCCTTCCCCCACCTCTCCACCTTCACTCACCACTCCTTCCTCTCTCTTTCCTCCCCTTTCACAGGCTATGCTCACTGCTCGGCCATGTCTTTCTCTCTTTAGTCTTTAGTCTAAAAACATTGGGCAGGAAATTGAGAAGGTAATTCTCGTGTCACTTTTAAATGCGAATTATGACATTATGTTAATTGCTTTCTCTTACGTAAATGAAATATATTAATTTAAATAACTATTGTTGTAACCTATTGCTATTTTAAGGAACAACAATACTGTTTTATTTAATTCACAAAAAATATAGACAAAAAGAATTAGGTTAAGTGGCAAGCAATATGGCGATAGAATGTTTATAAACATAACTTTAAATCACATGATTTTTTTCCGCGGAAATTTAATTATAGGTTCAAGTGTGCAGTCAGAGGAAAAAGTTGAAAAACACTGGTGTATGACGTATGCATCCTTAATTACAATTCAAAGTAATTTATGCCGTTAGTTTGCCTACCATTTGCCACGTTTATTCAACCAACAGAGTAATTTTCCATTCTCCAAACAAAAGTTATAATCTACGCAAATTTTGGGCAGTTAGACATACATCACCCCAATTGCGTTTTCTTCTTTTTTAAAACAACTTATGCCATTAGTTTACTTGTATTTTTAAACATAAAGGTGCCTACCAGTGGCCAAGAGGGTGACACGATTGTACACGGTTGGTGGAGGTTTCGCGCCTCGCCAACGGTCTGGCCATATGACATTTACCGGGTTTTATTCACGTAAGAAATACCCAAATCTATGCCAGTTTCATATAAAAGTCCTTCCCGGAGGCATTACCCCTCGAAACCACAATTGAAAACACAAAAAAGCGTTTGCGATATATTACAGTTTAAAGTCTCTATTATTGTTTTTAGTATTTATTTCTACATTAAAATAGAAATTTTTTTGAAAAGAACAATATTATATACTGTATATACATTTATATATAACTATATTGTGCAGATGTTAAAACAATAAATATCTAATTTTAAAAATATATCATAGTGTTGGATTCCATTGGAAAACCATCAGCTGGTATTTTAAGAGGAACCAGATGGGTGCAAGGTGATTACGATCAATGTCTTAGCATCAAAACCAAAGGAAAAAATACTTTCGAAGGAAAATACTGTAGCCTATTCGTCGGTATTCCTGGAGTAGGAAAGTATAACTTTCAAGCACCAGAAGTGGAAAATATTACTTTAGTTAAGACATTTAAATCTATCTTTGTAAGTGGCTTACTTACTATTTTTATATGCATAATTTGAGTTACTTATATTTTCTGTATCTTTTATTTAATATGCTTAAGTATATAGTTATATAGATTTAGTGAAAAAATATGGTGCAAAAATGACGGCCTGTAACCAGTGTCGTGAAAACAATAAAAGAACAGTCGTGGAAGGAAATGAAAGTGATGGGGATTCCCTGTGAAAGTATACGAACTAATTTCCGCTAGTGGGTCTAGTGACACTTTGTGCAAGATAGCGACATCAACACAAAAGAAGACATTTTGCTTGATGGAATTCACAGGATCAAAGGTTGTTCGTATTAATTCTGGAAATGCAAGTATCACAATCAGTCTTATAAAAAAGTCTGCAATGTAAGTCATTGTCAGTGCTTTGCGGAGGGTGGGTGGAGTTGTTACAGTAAATGCAGACAACAACACCAGTGCAAACTTTTCATAAATTAGCGAGGTTGCGGCCGACGTTTTCAATGCAAAAATGTGTACGTCGGACGTTCAGCGCTGCCTTCCTGTAAGCCTAAAAGTTTTACAATGACGTTTGGAACGTCAGTGAAATCTTGCTTGACGTTCCAAACGCCATTGTCAAACTTCTAGGCTTACAGGAAGGCAGCGCTGAACGTCCGACGTACACGTTTTCGCGTTGAAAACGTCGGCCGCAAAGTCGCTACTGTATTGTTAAGCTTACCAATACACAAAGAAACGTTCAAGTTTTTGTACAACAAAACATTACCGTTACTGCCACTTATCTGTTACATTCGCGCCCCCGAACAAAAACTCTTCCTTTCCCAATGAACCCGACTTTTAGTTAATACAGATTGCAGCTCCTGCAGGCGTTAACATCAGATTACAAACTGAAACTCCATTACAATTGCATTGACATTCAGAACAAGTTAGAAGAGGATAGCATCGCTGATAGGCTAATGTTTACCTTCCATCTGTCCATCTCAGCGAGTAAATAAATCGCCACAACTGAACTACACTAAACCCATACCAAAACTCTACTATGGATGTCATAAGAAGCTCATCAAAACTAAATGCGTTTTGTCCAATATGTAGACGTAACAGAATGGCTTATTGCTCCAGATGGAGGGAGAACTCAATCTAGTCATTCAGTAAGATGGCACTCGTGCACATTTCTACTGGATTTCGCTAACACCCGAATGCCGCCCTGCCGGAAGTGACGATTTCTCAACTATGCTCTGGTTTACACGATCTCCATGTTTTTTTAAGATACATCAAGGACTCTGTATCCTCACAACACCTAGACCACCTGAAAGAAATCATTTCCTAAGCAGCAAAATTGCTATCTGGGATATACTGGACGAGTGTTGAAAAATTTGGTGAGTGATTCTGTGTTTTCATCGTAATTTGGTATGCTACTTCAAGTACGAATAAATCAGCTTTACTTTTGCACCATTTTTTTCAGTAACACTGTATAATTTTATACGGTTTATATATAAATTCTAGATCGAAGTTAAGAAGACGTCCATTTTTTTCTTTTAACATAAATTTCATATCAAAATGTTTTGATTTACTTATTCAATGTTTGTAGGTATTAGGAGCAATTAATTTACAACGTTAAAGAAAAAAAAATGCTTTTATTCTGCCTCCTTCGATGAAGATAGTGGATAGTGAAACTTAAATGCTTCTGCTTAAAAATTAAATAATGTAAAAAGTATGCATAATTGTCAAAATTATATTAATTTCAGTATCCTCTGACGTTATTTCAAGCAATAGGTCGGTTTAATAGTATTCGTATCGATGTATGTATACCAAGTACCTGTACTGCGAACGAAATACAGAATATTGGAAAATGGAGTAAGTAATCCATAAAAATTTTAATTGCATAGCAACATAATCTATGAAAATTTTTAATTTTTTCTTATAATATTAAATAGAAATGTTTACGTAGGCATACATAGCCAAAGGGTTCGCCTTATTAATTAAACGGTCATTTACGAGTCACAAAAATACATGTAAGCGCTATGTTAACTGAATTCACATTTCATTGCTTTCCTTCATTCATATACAAGTAAAATTTATACTTACACTGTTTTTAGCATAACGATGTGTGAGAATTCTAGAATTACAATCCAAATACCTTACAGGAAAGACCGTTTAAGTGTTTTGAATAAGTGTTAACAAATGCAATGTGCAAATGTACAGGAATAAATTATTTATTCCTTGTTTTTTTTTTTATATTTTTGGCTGAAGTTTTTAAATTACCAACATATACATTCCCACTGTCAACCGTCTGTTCGTTCGTCCTTCTTTAATGTCAAGTACAGAGTTAGATAGATGAAAATCCAGACCAGCTATGGAAAGCTTATTTTTAAATAAAAATATGATTTAAAATTGTAGATAAGTATTGTGAATATGTCACAATAAATAATTGCTCATTCTCTATACTTTTTGCTAACAGTATCCCTTCTTCCTGTGTCGTGTCGTAATGTGTTGTTACATACAAATCAATGTAATTATTTATCATGAACTTTAAACTCAATTCTCATTTTATCCATTTACAGAATTAATTTTGTGTTCATTATTAGTCCTGTATATTTCTGTTATTTATTTTTTTCAGTTACAGTATAAGTTTCTTGTAAATTATAAATTTCATATTCTTTTAAGTGTTGGGAGATTATGCCACAGTTCAGTTGGAGTTTTGCACATCAAAAGCAGAAAAAAGAAAATATTCTACGGCACAGATAATTTCTATGTAAGTCTATTTATGAAATTTAACCAGTAAATTATTGAAGGAAATTCAAATTTTTAAGTATAATCTTGTTTATAGTCCTACTTTTAACAGAATGTGGCCAAAAAGTTGCTTGGAAAATGGAAGTAGTAAATTGCGTATTGTAACTGGGTCAGTAGACACGTACATGTGGATCTTGACTTCCTTTGGAAAGTGATGTTCAATGATGATTTTTTTTCGATAACCATGCCATACACAATACTCACGGTCCAGGTTTCAAGAAAACCCTCAACAACCAACAACACTATTTATGATTGTTACACTGGTATAGTCCAAGGGTTACGTTATGAACAGATATAAAATTATTACTGTTTTGACATTCCACACGTGTAGTCCTGCATCGTATACAATACTGTATTCGAGTGCGCGTACAGCATTGAACATTAGCATTGATGAGTATTATGGTGTACACTACTTTTAAACTTGGCTCTTAGACAGACTGCATTAAATGTCATTTAGTGCGCTTTGTCTTTAGTTTGCAATATGCCCTCTACTCTATTTGGCGAGCATCTTTTTGGCCACAACGTATAAATATGAGTCAATAAAAACTTTGTATTTTATTGTATAATCAGTTTCCTTCTTGGAAATTTATACTGATTAGATTTTTGGTAATTTTTGAGGTTTCGACTGTGATTTTTCTGAATATTCTGCCGGATATAATAAATTATATCAAACTTCATTATTCTTTAAACAGATTATATAACAATCTTTATAAGATTGTTATATAATCTATCGGATCTACGGAATGTCCAGGAAAAATAGGTAAAAACGTAATTACTTAATTTAAAAAAGGAAACATCTTACCCCTGGAGGACCTGAAATAGAATTTTCGCCAACAATCCAGGAATTTCTCCTGCATGGTTCCTCCCGGATACGTTAGGCTTTGTCCATAATCAATAGTGACCTGATTGAGGACTTGGTCCTGAAAAAAGGACCTTTTAATTCCGACAGGAAGAAAAGACTCGTTAAATAAGAAAATAAAGTCCTTCTATATACTAATAGAATAGAGAAGAACATAATTATATATGTAAAATATGTTAACATCTTGTTAAAAATAATTCCTTTTCTTTTAGAGTCGTCGTTTCACTTCTCTTTATTTGGGTTACTGCAGCAACAGTTCTTGATATATTATTACATTCTCAACTAATACCTAATCATTATATTAAAGGTAAGATTATACTTTAATACTTTTTAATATTGCTTATCAGTTACTGATCTTACATGAATTTAATAACAATCCACTATACTTTCCTATGTTATAATGAAATAATCCTGTAATTGCATGATAATTGAAGAGGTAGAGTTGGACACGTTAAGCATTATTGTAAAAAATGTAGTAGATGAGGCATTTTCCAATCCACTTGCCATCTTTCTGTGGCAATAAAATCAGCCAAATGGTTTGGAGTTTATGATCGTGATTTTAAACTTTAATGTTATTTCAGAAAAAATCTTAAAAACAGTCGCTCCACTTTCGGCTCGTACATCGATAAGAAAACTTGTGGATGCAGAAAATATTAAAGATAATACGAAGTCATTATCTGGAATTAAATTCATTCAAATATCTTTCATAGCGTTTGCACATTTATGTACGAATTCAGATTATGTGTCTACAATAATGGGTAAGCATTTACAGTATATAAAGTTATAAAATTCTTTATTTTTAATTAATTTAATCTCGGATTAAATTCAAATTGTAATTTATATTAATGAATACGATAGTCTTTTTAAACGAATTATTGCATTTTCGTGGTTATTTGTGCTTAAATACCTGCATCTTTCACTTCAATGCATAAATCGCACCCCAATTGTACAATTAGCGGGTTATACGCCGATTTTAAATATGTACTGTACTATACGTGTAGTAAATATTATGCTACATGTATGTATTATACTAACTATGTTACTGTATGTATATATTATAAATTGATGCCTGTATACTATATGTAGTATTATTGTACATCGTGTGTATATATATATGCATATAGCGTCTTTGAGTAGTGACACTCTCGTAAAATGTTAGCTAATATTTGTTCTTTGACTCCAAATAAAATAAAGAGTAATTGTTTAGCTTCCTCCCCTTTGAGGAAAATGGCTTATTTATGTTCTCTCTTCATTTTGTGGGGTTTATTTAATTTTAGGAAATATTAATTTAATAAATAATTAATAGATAGCCTCCAGCATTTGTTTTGTTTTCCTTTAAAAGCAAATAGAACAAATGCTATAGATTAGTGATGTAACGAATATTCGGTTACTATTCGGTATTCGGCCTATTCGGCCTTTTTTTCACTATTCGGCCGAATACCGAATATTTAATCACTATTCGGCCGAATACCGAATACTTAAAAACAAAAGTAATAAATAACAAAAACACAGTAAATTAATCATTTTGGTATTTAGAGTTAATGTTATAGAGTTAGTGTTGTTTGTTTATATTTATTTATAACTTGTAACATGCACAAAATAAAAAAGAAAATAATATTAGTCACATGAATTCATAATTTATAATTACAAATATCAGCACACGTACACGTCTATCGTTGGAGAATCCTCGCACATCTGAGGGTCTGACCCTGCCTATCCTTCTTTTTAAGCGCTCGTCTTTGCTCTTCCCTTTCTCTTTCCTCTATCGCTCTAATCCATGTATGCCTATGCATACATCATAATACGCGCTCACGATACTTTCGATTCGTCACTTTTCCGTCGTAGAGTTCCCATTTTACAATTACGTGACTCAGCCTGGTGATAACGGAGAAAAGAGACAGATAGGACGTCGATATAAGTCACAGTTATGATTTCACAGATTCGAGACAGCTTGATAGCCCGAACGGCCCCAGGCTTTCGCCCGTGCACGCTAAGTGACTTTCATTACAAGCATTTAGCTTTCCGAAGTCTATGACAACAATTGTTTAGCATTGACGGCCGCGAATTTCGCGCCAATAAGCTACTTCGACTCGTTCGATTATGTTATCGACTCAATTTCATATTTATTTTCACATTTTCACTTCGCGGTCCTTCTCTGTTCTTTCTCCGTTATTTACACGTGTAGGACATTTCATTGTTATCCACATTTGATATCATTACTTATTACATACTGCCATGACGCTCATGTCTGTCCGCTTCAATTGTCAAGAATTAACGCGATTGGCGAAGCGTAGTGACAGCGGGCCAACAGAGAGCGGGGTCCTTGCCATAATGCGGTTTGCGCGCCAATTTCCGTACGTGCGATAATCGAGCCGAATAGTTTGGCCGAATATTCGGCTATTCGGCCACGCTCCTGGCCGAATATTCGGCTATTCGGCCACGCTCCTGGCCGAATATTCGGTATTCGGCCTGAGGCCGAATATACTATTCGTTACAACACTACTATAGATATGTCAAAGTATATAGCCTATGAAAAGATTAATAGGAGAAGCAAAGAACAATTGTAAATTAACATAAATTTAAAAAGTAGACTAATATTATAATATATATTGATGCAATATATTTCATGTAATATTTAAAGCTATTTTCATACATTAAATACTTTTACAGAGAAGAACTTCGATTTCCTTTATATGATGGATGACGCGCCTGTTCAAATTGCTGGTCAGTCATATACAATGATAGAGTCGTTTTATTTTATAAGGTAAGATGTCTTCGTGCTTTGAAAATATTAAATCAGCTCATTAGTATGAATAGGAACCATTTATTTATAATAATTATTAAATACTTTCTAACATTGATACAATATTCCTCACTTTCTGTTTTAGTTAACAGACCTAGATTAGGGCAACATTATCGCATGGGTATTCCTTCTTAGGAGCCGCATCTCACTACTCCTTACTTACATTTTTTTTCTATATATGTATATGTATAATGTCTTTAAACAAATTGCTATAATATAGATCAGAGCCTAATAAGAATAAAGTTTAAGTTGCATATTCTTGAGAGCAGGCAATGGTTCTAAGCGAAAGATTTATATCTATTAAAATGCCAAAAAACTAGATAATGATCTAACTCATCGTCACTCATCGGCACTCATCGTACATCTTCCCAGAAATTTCTTCTTCAAAGTCTGTACGTGATACTTATGTGTGAGCCTCCATATTCCATTAAGAAAAAGCACCTGTTTTTCTTATATAAAACAGTAGATTAGCTACCTATACTTGATGTTGCTCTTGTTTTTGAGGGAGTTTTGAGAGGATGATAAAAGCAATAATTTTAGTAACTAAAATATACAGTTATTGACTAAGTATTTATAACAATAAAACTTCAAAAACCAAAAGATTTCTTGAGCTTTACGGGGGTTTAAGTGAGGATCACCACAGAAAACTTATATAAATATGGTTATTGTCAAGTAACCATGAACGACTTGAAAAACCTTCGCTCTGTTTGTGGCAACAAACATACAAACTGACAGACTGATTGTTACAGTTTTCTTTATTTTATAGTGGATTATTAACTCTCTATCTACGAAGGAGCGACAGAAGACCATATATGTACTATATTCATAATTTGATCAGAAGAATAATAAGGTAAAACTCGTACTGTATATTAAATATTAATTTATTTTATATTTATATATTTATTTATTCTTAAAGATTAAAATTACCTGTACTTTGTTTCCTGGCTGGGATTATTATTTTACCTCTTCTCGTGGATGGTCCACACTGGAAAACTGTAGATATTGAAGCGAAATTTATTGAAAGAAATTGGTGGACATTCTTTCTTCAAATTGAAAATTATTATAATTTTCAGTTTAGAGTAAGTTTGAGTTTACTTTATCTGATTTTTTATATGAAGGCACTTAATTCTAATTTAATTATATTTTGCAGTTTCCTGCTCATTTATGGTTTTTAAGCGTATTGTTTCAATTAACCGTAGTCACTGCACCAATTTTATTCATACAAAATAGGTATTGTTATTTAAAGTTTACATAATTGTTTTAATATTAAATTACGTCAAATTTCGTGCCCAACAATGGACAAGTAGATAAAACCACTGAACCTTGTAGTGATTCTCACCAACGTGGAATTTTCCAGGTTTTATTTATGTGTTAGCACCTAAGTATAGACTAGAACGTCCTCCTGAAAGGGACCTCATATCAAATTGTCATGATATGCGTTGCCGTATCTCACAAAACTCTAACAAAGAAAGGGTGGAGTTAGTCCTGATCTGTATTTAAGCCACTGCTGATCATCCCTTTCATGTCTTCAAGTAAATCAGGCAAAACATAATACTCTAAGCAGACAAATTCATTTATATTCTACGAATATGTATAGGCCTACATAATAAACTAATTAACGATTTAAACAATGTTTTCATAAGTACTTTTTAAGAAATTATATAACTTTTGAAATTATAAATGTAATTTTATATTATTTTACATTTTTCTCTATTAAAACCCTATATCATATAATGCTCTTTAATGTATTATCAATATTAATTTATAGACAGGTTAAATTATTTTTATATTTTTGCACGGTACGGTATTATTTTTCAAATTTAAAATATATTTTATTATATTATAAAAAGTAATTTATATAATTATTTTTTAAAAATTGTTTCAGATGGCCAAGAATTGGGATGATAATAATGAGCATATTGATAACAGCCGGAGGAGTGGCACATATTGCTGATGTAGTTATCAAGAGACACTACTTTTTGTTTGGATATTCCTTCAATATGAAGTATAGTTTATTGAATTTATATATATATATATACAGTCAAACTTCTGAATAATGGTTACTGGGGGAAACAAAAAAAAAACTGGTCGTTGTTGGGATGTGGCCATCATTCTACCTTCCACTGTAGTAGAATAATTAGGCCCCCTATCTATATATCAATATATTAGAAGTATTAACTACAGTATTGTAAACTAATTATAATAACGTTGCAAATAACTATTTGTTATGCTAGCTAATATTAGTTATCAAGTGAAATTAATACACAGAGCCAAGGGTGGATTTACAGGGGTGCTCAGGATCCAGTTGCATCCTCTTCTGGGGTCTTCCTGGGTAAAGCCATGTATCTTAAGTAATAAAAAAATTGTTTCCTTTCTGAATCCTCTATAAAAATTTCTGGATCCGCTATCGCATACGCCTACGTGATTTAGAAATCATATAAAATTATTTGATAGCGCCATTTTCACATCTATTATCTACCATTCACATAAACTGTCTCTTACTCATTTAATTATAATTAAAAATTTTAGAGAAATCTGTTGATACAAGTACAAAGACCTCCTTTTTGTGTTCTCTCTTGAGGAAAATCTAAAGTGGCCATATATGGGAGGTGAACACAAGGTACAGATAAACACACAAGAGAAGTGTTCGTCCATTTAAATCAATGACAAAATTTTGGGAAGTTTTTCTGTTGGTCACTAATTGAAATGGACACAAAGTAAAGGTGGTCTCTGTGTCTAATCACGTTTCCTATTACATTGTTCCTATTGTAAACCTCTATACTATTTGAACTGAAGGAGAAATATAACTTCCGTAAATGAAAGTGTGAAAAATTTTAATTTATAGATAACTAATTATATATCCTAAACTAATTATATAGGCTATTATATTTCTCTTTTTTTAACGAATTTAAATTTCGTTCGTGTTTTAACTTCTAGACAGCATAATATTCTATATATTCTTTCTATGTTTACAGATCCTTATCATAGATTATAAACGCCATGTTTTTAATATAAATATGTCAAGCAGTTACTTTATAATTTGAAGTATTCTTACATTAATTTCTATAAGATGCTTTTCATAAATTTATCTTCAAATTCATCTCTTATGCTTCTGAAGATTCGTACTCTATGTTTTATAAGACATTATTCTATTTAAATATTAAAATTAAATATAGAAATTAGGAAAAAATATTGCCATTAAATAACATTTAATGTTTGTTCCATTTCAGGAAGCATTTAAGTTACTTTCATGATAATTATCAAAGACCATACTTTGCTCACCTCGCTTCGTATTGTTCAGGATTGTTGATTGGATACACTCTGTCTAAGAAGAAAGAAATAAAATTTAGTAAAGCATGTGAAATTTTTCTCATTAAATCTTAAATTTAATATGATTACAATATAAGAATTTTATGTAATTTGTATGTTAAATGCAACATACAATTTAAAATATGTTTAGGATGTTCAAGTAATCTTTTGGATCTGTTCTATTACGTTAATGGGAATTGCAGCATTTGGTATGAGGTATTATGTTACTGCTCTATCAGTTGACGAGATCATTCCCATTCTGCATAGATGCTTTGCACCGTTATTGTGGACAATTGGTATAGCCTGGGTATGTGTGGCATGCATAACTGGATACGGAGGTAATTAAAAGTTTATAAATTAACCATAAAATTTACTTCACTTTCACACCTGAACATTTCATAATCATTTAGGTGTAGTAAATTGGTTTCTGTCTTTGAAAATATTCGTTGTCCTGGGTCGTCTGGATATTTGGATTTATCTCTTTCATCCTCTCGTTATTCTTTATGTTTATGGAAGTTTGAGAAAAGCAATGGTTTTTATGGAGTTATCCTTGGTAAGTCACTAATAATAGAAATTTTTATATTAGGTAAGCGGGTGGAAATAAACTCTGCATTGAGAAATTGTTTTTTTACTATAAAAATTAAAGCTATCCTATCAAATTATTATGTTGCATATATAAGAATCAATGGCGTTTTATAATTCCTCATCAATGGTGTGAGCAGTAGCCGAGATAGACTGCACGCGCAGTGGCAAAAGAAATGGCCTATCGCTTGTCTGTCTAGGAACGACAGCAGATCGCTGCATACTATGAAGTGTAGGAATCAGTTTTTGATGTGCAGAGATAATGACGTGCGATGAAAGGACGCCATGCAATAATTCGTCCGGAAACAATCAAGAATTGTCATTTGAAACTAAAATGACTACAGGTTCGATTGCGGACACACAGAAGTGGCTCCCATCTACTTCACAATCTGAGGAAACGTGTCGTTGATTAATACAGCCAGTGTCTATATCGGGTTTTAAGATTTACATTCTTATTTCTCTTTAATTACGTACATGTCAAATAATTTTCATCGTCTTTGCTTTAGAAATATAGATATTATAGCAATGCCTAGTTATTTTGCACCTAGATGGTAAAAATGAATTCCTGTTATTACTTTAAACTTATAAACGAATTGTCTTAATAGTATTTTAAATGAATTCAAGTTATTTTTAAGTACTTTTAAATGAATGCAATTAAATTTTGCTTCGAATATAATTCAACTATATTAAACACGTGAAGAAACCACGTGGTCAGCCTATGGGTCGGGAACTTACCCACGCCAATGTTTAATAGTTTTATGTTTTATCCATTCGAACACTGGTGGTCACAATTGTAATAAACAATTAAATTTGGCACGTAGCATTTGGGTCAAGCTCGCCCTACTGAGAGAAATAAAACCACTAAACACTGGTATTTGGTCGTGCCTTACCTTAGTTTTCTTCACTTCTTTGGTCGTGCCTTACCTTAGTTTTCTTCACTTATACAATATTAATTTTATTAATATTGTATAATTTATTGAATAATTTTCCTAATTTCAGTGGATCCTGTATTCGTTTGTGATGCCTCTAACAATTTTATTAAGCTTCCTAATTTACATATTTTTGCAAACATCATTAAATTTTATATTTTCGAAATTGTTGAAAGAACCACAAACTACAAAAGAAGATGCTAACATGAATAATTTGCAATTATCAACAGTCTCATCAGGTATATTGCCTGAAACAAGGAATATTTCTTAAATAATGTCGAAGTTATAAAGACAATTAAATTTCTGTTAATTATAATTAATATTAAATTTTTTATATAAAATTGAATTTTTTTATATTATAAATGTGAAATTTAAGTTCATAAATTAATCTGTAAATTCCATTATGTATTCGAGTTAATAAAGTTGATGCAATTTACATCATAGAGTTTTCATTATAAACATATTACTTCGTTTGTAAAACGCTCCAGAAATCATACCTTTGTGTATAGAATGTCTTAGACAATTAGTCTGTATTGTATATAGTTAATCAGGCCTGTGGTCCTTAAGCTTTTCGTGTCTAGTCTCGATTTTCATCTTCCAGATTAAGTACAGGCGGACAGGATAGATGGTTGACAAAGGCAATCTAGTATAGATGGTTGACAAAGGCAATCTAGTATAGATGGTTGACAAAGGCAATCTAGTAAAAGCAATAAATGTAAAAATGTTCACAGTACATAATATAATACAACAGAAATTCGGTAATTTGGTTCTTTATTATTTGGGCACGTAATGCGCTAAACATACGTGCCCAAACAAATACCAATTGAATGGAATCCTAGTATACCGGATTATCGGCTATTTTCACATGGTGTCGGATTACTAGACATTCCGGATTATCAAGTGCTAGATGAACGAACTTCTACTGTACATCTTTCTGTTTCTTCTAATTGATTGCTAATCATTTCTGAGGCATAATACTTCTTATTGCATCAAGTTACACCAAAAAGGCACGACTAGTAACATAACAATGCAAAAAAGTATTCTCTAAGTGATTATTTTCTATGGTTTATTCATACATGAACTTCTATCGTAATTACTAATATTGTTGAAAAATTATGAAACGCACACGAACCTCGTTGTGACATCATCCTAAATAGCACCACCGCTGTAAAGAGTCAATGGATACTTGTGAATGGATTTCAGATGTAAATGTTTGATTTTTTTGCATTGCATTGCAAACAGCATTTTTTAAAAAATGTCACCATATTCTGCAAGCACATCACCAAATTACGTTTTGGAAACACAAAATTGTGTTTAGTCCTCGATACTAGACATAATTATTACCGTTTAAGGTCCTTCAGTTTAACGCCATAATCTTTTTAGCACCAATTTCAAATAACAACTAATGATGGCGCTAAATCGAGATAACATCTAAGTAAACAAACCAATGACACACTTTTCCATATGGATCGAATTCTGCCTTTGTTTTGCATACTTAAAGTAAATTATGCTGTTTATGTGTCATCTAGCATAAAGTAATTATGATGTGCCATCTAGTAGTCCCTCCTCAGTCCAGTCAAGTGGCTGGACTGAGGAGGGACTACGATCGCACTGTATTTACAGCATGATTTGTACTTGTACATGATCGAGAGTGTACTGTATGAAATACAGTTCAGTCTCGATTATCCGGAAAGCTGATTAAACGAACAGCTTAATAAATCGATCTGTAAGAGACCAATTCAGAATTATTATCATTTTATTTCAGAATGATTGGATACAATAACTGTTAGTGTTCTATAAGGCTGGAAAAAAGGAAATACAGTACTGTACTGTATTAGGCCAGGAACACACATGCGTAAAATTGTGTGGCAGAAAACTGAATCAGAAATCAGCTTTCAGTTCAGTTTCTGTTTTACGCTTTTATGCCAGAACACACATACGTAAAAATTCTGGCCGAATAGAAAACACCACTGCCACCAACAGTACTAATTTTATTAATTTTTTCCTCTCATATAGGCTATCTATTCCTTTGTACCTTCCATTTTTTCTACACTTCCTCTGCTATAATATAGAAAATTTAAATTAATAGACTCGTATTCCAAATTCAAANTACTTTTTAAATTTTTTTCATTCATTAAATTTAAAATTATTTCAACACGATTTAAAAATATGATTTTTTTATCTTTAGTAATTAGCTTTACCAAATACAAGTAAAATATTTAGAAAATAATTTTACTGTAGTAATTTACAATGCAAATTATTACAATAAAAGTATAGGCCTAGGAGTATATTAGCGAATAAATAAACAAGCAAACAAACGTCCTTATTTATATACATAGATTTAACTGTGACTTCGAAGGCCTTGTGATGTCAGGAATCGTCTCAAGGCATAGGTAGTCAGGTGGCTCATAACAAGGCCACTGAAGGGAAAACAGCCCAAGAACAAAACATAAACGATCTGTTTTAACATGCAAAGGGTCCAATAGGCCCTTTTCATAGGCGCTTCAATAGAACAATACTTGATAGATCTCCCTTTCCTACCAGAGGCTCTCTCAGTTGGATTTCAAAATTTAGTCTTTTATATGAATAAACACAGTATAGAACTTACTTAAGGTATGTGATGCGTTTTAGCTTCATGAAGCCCAGGAACATTTTAACACTTGATTGTTCGTGCCTCACAACAGACTGGCTCACCTGAATAGAGGCCAGTTTCCCATGTCTTCCTTCCATATCGTCTAAGCGTTGCTTTATCCCATTAAATAGAAGTGTTTTTTTAAAATCTGTAATTGACTTCATCTCTTTCGGGCCATTCTTCTATAATAAAAATCCTGATAAAGCATAAAATATTTAAAAAATAAAATTATCTTTTTTTATTGCTACTAGATGGCGGTGTGAGTTTAAAAATCATTTCGAAGTTTAACGTCACTTTTCCCCTCACTGTTCTAGTGTTTGTTGACACATATTCATCTATAGAAACAATCCTCTGCAACTAAATATTTTACTAAACTTTATGCTCATTATATAAAAATCGTGTAATTAAAATAAATATTTGATACTAGTACACTTTTTAAGATCTGTTCAAAATATATACAGTTTGAACAAGGGCCACTGATGGGAACGTAAAGAAATGCCCGTTATTTACAGGTTATTTTGTGCACGTTTTGCTCGACGTACCTGAAAAAAGTTCGCCATTAGGAGGTGGCACTTACTAAAGGTTCGACTTGTATTTCCAAATATGTCCTCTGTATCCTTTATTAATATATATTCAGGACCTCCTGCATAAATTATAGGCTCCATAATAGATTTTGAGCTCTTATTAGAGGCTCTAATATGGCACATCATCACAAACAACTTGAGACCATAGGCCCACAAGTTCAGATTCTGATCACGTGTCCTTTCTGTCCTGCATAATTTAGGCCCACTATATTATAACATGAAGTTACAACGCTACTTATAATGCTTAGTTTTTACTTAAATAACATTTAAACAATTCGAGAATCTCCAAAAATTTATTTGGGAAATCCAATATTCATGAAAAATTAATAAAGTTCTACTCTTTAGTGAGAAATCAATCTTCATTTATACATTTCATCAACACGCGAAGAAGGAAGGAAAGAACAGTAAAAAAAAATCCCTGCAAATTCCTTTACAATTTTAGTTTTATATTCATTCTCAAAATTGATAAAGGAATTTATTATCAAGTGGGAAAAATCGATTCGACATCTTTATAAAGATTAGGAAAGAAAGATCTCCATCCTAATTAATGAGAGAGCGCGAGCCAAGAGAATTTTCATACTCCAATAACGAGCAGAGATTTGTATGAAGAAGGTCTGTAGTACAATTCGCTGACGTCACTTAGGCATGCCACCGATTTGACCGCATACAATAGGAGAAGTGAAGGGGGGGTTGAAGTTTAATATCTAGTGACTTTAGTTAAAGATTTTTCTCGTTTTCCCAATCCTCTCGTTCAGTGCGTTATGAATTTAGAAATTGATGGAATTGTATTAATGGCATTTTGCATTATTAATGTGGTAAAATCTCTCCTGCAATTTACTTAAATCGAATTCCGTAAAGTTGATTTTATTCCGTTTACTTCATATTTGTATTGTGATTCACTTAATTTTTAATAAAACAATTATTGTAATAATTAGGATTTGTGTTACAAATTTTTCCACCAGATGGCAATGCGTATGTTTGTAACTTGTTGCATGTTACACGAGTTCTCTTGACACCATAATAATTGTTAACACAGTTAATTTATATGACAAAAAACCCATTTAACTAAACTTTAATTACGTTTAATTATAAAAACAATTAAATCCTATAATTTTAAATCGTATTTTAATAATTTATTCGATTTACGTTTGGATAATACTATGAATTTTAAGTTAATAAACCAATATTAAGTAAGGTTTTTTCTATTCTTAAGCTCAAATTCTTATTATAAAATCATTTAAGTTCAAACTTATAATTATCAATTTACTTAAACTCAAAACTTTGTATTATTATAATAAACTCACTTAAGTTTAAATTAATTGATAACGAAACGTTTAAGCTCAATCTTTTAATTATAAACTTTATTTAAGCTATCATACATTTACTTAAGCTCGATTATTAACAAATTTAAACTCTAACTTTCTTAAACTTATTAAGCTCAGCATTTCTAAAATAAATTCAATTAAGCTCAATTTAAATTTTAAAAAATCCCAATTAAGCTCAAAATTTTAATAAAAAAACTCAATTAAGCTCAAATCTTTTTAAAATTCAATTAACGTCAAACTCTTCTGTAAGAACACAATTAAGCTCAATTTTTAACAAAATTCAATTAAGCTCAATTTTTAACAAAACTCAATTAAGCTCAAACTTTTACAAAACTCAATTAAGCTCAAACTTTTCGATAATGAACCCATTTAACCTCGAATACTTTATAATAAATTTAATTAAGCTCAAAGTTTTTATTAATAATCCATTCAAACCGAAACTCAAATCCAAGTTCATATAAACTGTCGAATATATTTAAGTTTACACTACTTTAAAACAATATTTATCCTGAAATTTCCATTATAAGATATTTTAATTCAATCTCATTTAAGCTCAAACTTCCATTGTAATAAGTAATTTTTAATATTTAAGCTCGTACTACATAACATAAAAACTTAAAACTAAGCAATAATTGTCGTTTTAATTTTGACATTTGTGATGAAGATAATTAATAAGATTATCTCAATGTGAGAATTTAAATATCACTCCTCCCTTAATCTATTAATTTGTGTTAGTTTAACTCGTTATTATGTTCATTAAAATGTATTAATTTGTTATTAACGTTCTGAATTGAGTTGAATATTTCTATTTTATTCATCCAGAAAAAAAGGGATCTTTAATTGCTGTCTAGAAACAAAATAAATAAGTTTCTTCTTCTCCTTCTTTCTTTTTGTTTTTTTTTTCAAAGATAAACAATTTTTTTAATGTAACATTTGTTCTAATTTTAGTGGCATTACACAGGAGCTACTGCATCGTGTTTACGTAGATATAAATATTTAAATATAGGTACAAGTGTATTCTCATATACAGATTATTTACGGTAAATGGTAAGGTTATAGGCCTATATATAGGCTATATATATATTTACAATGCCTTATTTTATTCATATTTAGATAATTATATCAAGTTTTTTAAGGTTGTAATGATAAAAGATATTTAGATGAATGTGGGTTCGGTTCTCATTCAAAAACTTAATAAGGTTTTTCGGTCTAAAACAATTTATTCAGTTATGTAGGAGCCGAACCCACGTCTTTTATGTTATCTTTCATTAGTACAATCTTAATAAACTGATCTGATTATTTAAATTTATGTAAACAAGACATTTAATTGTGCATGGTGTGTCTATTTACTGTAAATAATCCTGATATAATGCTTATACATTTTTAGAACCGAACCCACGTCATTCATAATGTCTTTTATCGATACAACCTTAAAAACTCGATATAATTGTCTCTATATATATAATAATAATAATGCATTGTAGACATATAGGCCTATAACTACCATTTACTAAATCCATTATAGTTTTTCAAGGTTACAGTAATGACTATATCACAAATGGCGTGGGTTCGGCTCCTACACGTACTAAATAAATTGCTTTCCGAATGAATTCTAACAGAAAAAAATATATATATTATAAGAAGAGTATTAATTAATTCTAAATAGGAACCGAACCCACACCTTTTTGCGATTACAAATACTGTATAAATAATAAATTTTATACTTGGTTATTGCTTTCTCTAATGACAACGGGTGCCGTGTGAATTGATATCTGTTGCTAAAAAAAAAAAGACTTAGAAACACGAATAATAATGGAAATTTTTTTGTGAAGAAAGTTTCTAAATGGCAAACAGATTGAGATCTTGTCGCAATTGTCAACTTTCATTAAGTAGTTTCGAAAATATTAACGTTTAATACTCGAACCCCGTAAAAGGGAAGGCACGATTGCAAACGGAAGAAACCTGTTTAAAGATGGAAGGAGTGGGTTAAAAGAGAGCATTAAAGGGGCTCAGAAGAGAAGTGTCTGAATGAGAAAAGATGCCGTGTTGCTATGGCAACAACACGATTTTCGTGCGGCGTCACGCTATGATTACTGTTCTTCCGCGTAATCACCTGATCCAGGGATTAAGTATCTTCAAGCTGCGATTTCTTGTTACATACGCGAATTACTCTGCTTTTATTTTTATTACACTTACATTTTCCTCACCATTTTGTCGGTTATGCAATAATTAATAAGTATGGGCTATCATTTTGCATATTTAATGGAAGTATAACGATACGTAACACCCATTTAAACAGCGTGATCGAATTTCTTCGGGGTGTACATAAAATTAAAAAGGGTTTAAAATTAATATCATGAATGTTTTAATTAATAAATAATTTATTTTCTTCTGTGTCTAAGCAATTTGCGACCCTATCGTCTATAAATATTAAATTCGCAGTTACTACAAATTATCGCATTGAATATTGTTTGAATGCGTGATCCTCCCTAACTTTTAGCATACGTGATAAACCCTTAATATAAATGAAGCATCGTCACGCGCTATTCCAGAATACCCCACGTGACTCGGATCAAACTGGGCAAACATAAAAACAACCCTGTAAATCCCCCTCCCGAAAGAAAAAAAAAAAAGCATCAGAGAGTGAGAGAAATCCACCTTGGAGTAGGGGTGGAGAGGGAGGAGAAAACAGTAAATCTGGATGGTAACCATTCAATTTTTGAAATTCCGATTTTGTCATAACGTTCCTCATTTGAATAACTCCTCATATTTTTAAGTCAAAACGTGAAACAAACCGAGCTGGAAGTTAAAAAAGAAGAAGAAGAAGAAGAAGAAAGAGAAAATATATGTGAAGAATCTTTTCTTTTATTCTAATGTGGCTTCTTCTTAGGTTCTTTGTAACTCGATTCTCTTTCTCCTATAAATATCTTTTCTTCTTTAGCTCGGTTCCGTAAATGTGTTTGCCAGATATCAGCAGCACATATCGTAAATTTTCTCTTTCAATTTTTAAAACAGTTTATTCTTCTTGAAAATAAAATTGCTGAATTATATTAGAAAATAAATTATCTTATTATTTTTACTGCCTGATTGATAGATGAATTGTTCTTTCCTTTTTTTTTATTCCTAACTCATGCTGTTGATATAAATTAATCTTTTCTTTTCTTTGTAGCAATCCATTAAACGGTTAGTATGTCTGTCTGCTTACTTTTTTCCATTTTTTTTTTAACCCGCGTGGCTCGAATGGTGTGATTAGATACGAATATTTACGATTTTTCGTCGTAGTTACTGACGAACTCTACGATAATGTCATTAATTTAGAAGTTCATACATCGAATGGCCTGCTTTTGATTAATTTGTTTTGATGCGTAGGTTCTATACTATTAGTACAATTCTTCTCTGTACAGTCACTTTATCAAATGTATACTGTCATTTACAGTAGCGATACTAGGAGTTTCATGCCTGCATTTACCCCTGAACATGCAAGCCTACGTTCAACCCTGAACGTGCAAGCCTACGTTCAACCCTGAACGTGCAAAGCTCATATTCACAGCTGAACGTGCAAACTTACATTCACCCATAGAGCTAGTAACTATTAGACCTGTAAATGGTGAGTAAACTCTTAAGTGTTGGGTACATGCTTACCGATATATACCAATACATCTGTACGTGGCTTAATGTAAGTAATTCTGGTATTAAGTAATATGTGTCAGTTCTAATTTACAGAATTTTTCACAAAAAATATATGATTTATAACATTATCACGTACAGTTGACCCCCTATAACACTGTTGATTATTCCGTTTTATATGAATTCCATGTTGTACGAGTCACTTAGATTTTATAGATACGAGTGCACGGCTATGAATGGCTCACATATTTGTAAAATCTAAGTGACTCGTACAACATGGAATTCATATAAAACGGAAAAATTAACAGTGTTATAGGGGGGTCGACTGTATAATATATGCATACATAAGCATACTATAAATATACTGCATATATTATAAATTTATATATAGAAACAAGTATAAATTCATTGTGTGTATGTATCTATATACATATATATGTTGGATAAAACTGTGTTATCTAAACACATTATAATCATACTTGTTCTAGCCAAAACCACGTGATTCCTACAAGACTATTAAACAATCAGGCGGTTTCATCAATTCCTGAACGAATCCTTAAGCCGGAAATAAGAAATTAAAGGATTGATTGTTCTTACGTCTTTGTTACCAAAGAGCATCAGTTGGATTCTAAATGATTTCTCCATCACACCAAAAAAAGAAAAGAAAAATAAAAATCAATACTGTCAAAGCGCTAAACAGATCAAGCAGACATTTACATAAAGGAAGACGAAACAAAAAAAATAACATTAGTCATCCTTAAATCTTAAATATGACCTTTCAAATTGAAGATACGCGCATAATTTCAAACATAAGTTTATCTGTCGATAGTTCAGAAACAACAGATAAATATCCAAGAAATGGAATAAACAATACATAAAATTTGCATATATTACGTCAAGAAAAATCATTCCCCTACTTGTTGAGTTACGGAGAGCGCAGTCGACAATGCATTTCTTTAGTCACGCGATTCGACTAAAGAATTACGAATAATTTCTTACGTAAACAAAACAGGTTTCACGATGATCAAAATTATAAAAACGGTAAACCAACTTACCCCATAAATAAATAAAGAAAAGAAAAGAAATGATGGAATTTGTAGCATGTTGGTTCATAAATAAGAGAAGGCAAGACAGTAAATTCTAAGAATTATTTATGTTTTTTTCTGGTAGAAAATTTTTTTTTATTTCTTTACCTTGTTTTTTTTTCTTTGCTCCCCCTTCTTTTTCTGATGTTTGCAAGGGAGGGTGGATTAAACCATTATTTATTCACAAGAATTTTCATCAATTTATAATTCGGAATATGCCGACTGTTTTGACATTTTTTTTTCTTTTTTTTCTCTGTTTCGAGCGCGTAACTTACCCTCATTCAATCAAATTTATAATGTTCTTGAACTAATTTTTAATTTTTTTCCTTCATATCTGCAGAAAAAACCAAGGAAAAAAAGAATCTGAACTAAAAGAAATGGGGTAAGGCACAATGGGGTAAATCATTAATTTATACTGTTTTAAAGCTGAGTTTAACTTTAAATAATATTTAATAAAATATGATAAACATTATAAATAATATATAAATTACTATTATAGTCGTAAAAATGTAATAAATATTTTTTAAAAGAATAAAATAAAAATTACTAAAATCGAACACGTACCCTTCTAATGGAAGACTGACTTATATACCACACAGCCACTCCGTAATTGTATGTAATTATAAAAAATTAATTTTAATAGGAAATAAATCATAAAACTGATAGGTTATTATTAAAATAAAATAAACGAACTAAAAAATATATTTAAAATTATATTATAAATTAAGAAATTTATTAAAATATTTTAAGAAATCGAAAAGAAATAGTTGTGTTGGAAATAACAAATATGTGGTATGTCTGCCTTGGGATATTGAAGCTACTTTATAGTTGCAGAGGGAATTTAAAAATGTTTTACCGTTTTAAGGAAACTAGAAAAATGCATCAGTAGTTTAAAAGCAACTCAAACATGTATCTACAAGATATAAGATTCAGAGAATTCCAGATAAAATTTGGAATTTCTTGCAGAAAGTTAAATAGATTCAAACCTCTCTATAGAATCATTCTAAAGTTTAAATATAGAATTGTTGAAAAACAATTGTTTTTCTTTTTCTATAAATTAAAAAGCGTCAAGAATAGGAGTAAAGAAACCAGGAGCCATATTCTGGTCACTGTCTCTGTTCTCTCCTCTTTCACAAGCCGGTCGCTGATTGGCTGATCATTTGGATTAGCCAATCAGCGATCGGCTTGCGAGAGATGAGAGACCAGAGACAGTGACCAGAATACTACCCCAGTATAAATTTATTTATGAGCAAAAAAGTAGACATGAGGAACTCCAAAATAAATGGATTAATCGTGATTCTAATTTTGTTCATTGCGAGTATATATGACCCAAAATAAGGACGCTATGGGTGAAAAAATAACATAGAACAATTCGAATTATCTATGATAAATAACGAGAGTTTTCTTACCGCCTGGGCGATACTAATTGGATTCGAATCCGGATCCCTCAGACAGTAGGCCAATGTTTAATTGTGTAGCTTTATATTTTAGTGTAAGAACTGGATTGATAGAAAAGACAATTTAACGCATTTGTCTAGGGGTACTTCATGAGGTGCTTCTATGAGAAACTGACCCCCAATTTAAGTGCTAAACACGTGAATAAAACTCGGTAAACTCCAACTTCAGTGGTTTAATCCACTGAGTCACTGATATTCTTACCGATATACTGCTGGATAAAACTACTAAACGTGGGTTCGTACCTAATTGGTGGGCCATTTTCCATTGAAATATTAGAAGCAGTCTGATGAAGAAAAGTTACGAATAATGCTGTAAAAGGAACAAAGGAAGAGCAAAAAAAAAAAAAAAATTTAAGTTACAAATCGAAGAATTTCAGGAAATAAATTCAGTTATAAAAATTGAAACAGGAGGAAATTTCATTTCGTGAAATTAGATAAAGATAAATTTTAAAACTCAGCATGAAAATTTTACAAAAGAAACAGAATTCCGTATAATTTACAACACAATTCTGAGAATTGTGACGTAGTATGAAGAATGAGAATCCTTTATCCTTAGAAGATGAAGAGAAAAGATGATAGCAATATTTTCGAATGCAGGAAAAAAAAAAACGAGGTATCAATTGCTAGCAGCTGTACTATTTCATTTCCGTTAATACCGTGCAGCAGCATGTAAATATACGACAGTTACATTTGATAGTAAACAGAATAAATGTCGAAACAGCAATAAAGTCAGACTTGGACAATAATCGATAGGCATGTCAGACTTACGTTCCCCTACTCAATTCCTCAGGGAGGTAGTGGAAAGTAAGAGAAGGTGAAGAAAACCAGCGTGCACAAATACACACACAGATAGACAGCCACACAAGCTGATTTACTAGAAGATAGAAACGAGAAATTTTCTCTAATATTTTCTGTCAGTACTCTGCCAGAAAGACGTTTCGGTTCGTTGTTTATTGCCTTAATTTTTTTTTCCTTTTACCTTAAACTTTAATGATAATAGGGAAGGAAGAAAATAAATAAGGTAAAGTTTAGTTAAAGTTTTAAAAATAGCACCTTAGAGGATTTTAAGGTATAAACTGTAAATTGATCAAGAATTCTTCTCTGTTTAAATCTATAAAATTTTATCTATTGTAAGTTTAAGCGTGTTTTAAAAAGTTTAATTATAATTAAGTGTAACACTACATGGGGTCATAAAACACGCCATTGTTTAGGTAACGTTTAATTGATTTTTAAGTAGAAATATATAAATTTTTACAGCTGTTGCTTAAATTAATTTTATGGTATTCCCTGTTTTATTCTATAGAAAGGGGGTGGTAAAGAAGCACGTGATGTCCAAAAGCTTATATATATAGCCTATATAAACTTATATATGATGTATGAGACGTAATAAAATCTTTATTATTGTTGCTGTAGTAGTATTTCTTTCTAAATTTAGATATCAGAAGACTATGCTACTACTTAGATTTATTAACTTGTAGGCGATCACGTCTGGGTGAGTCTCTCATAAATTTCTTCTTTTATTCTTTGATGGGTTCTATTTTAATATGTTATCTGTACTTAATCTTGTTACGCGGGGCATCACGTCCAAAAATTTTCTCTAATTTTATGGGGGAAAGATTTCGATGTTTAGCTAAATTTACTAAATTTATATATTCATCTACCCCATTTTTGTGACTAAGTTAGTTCATATTCTCACCCCTTCTGTACACGTGACTAAGGGAGGGTGTATGGTTAATCACGCGGAAAGTTACGCTTTAAATTTAATGAAGGGCCATAAGCTATGCAAATTCTTAATCCGGAATTTGTTACTGTAGCTGTATTCATTGGTGCTTTAATAGATTATGAGTTCTGATTCATCGAACGTAACCGGCTTTGTTACATTCTAAGATGTATCATTATTAGTAATTCTCAGATATAATTTAATTTTGTATTAATAATATTGCCTTAATTGTACTTGCAACGTATACAGGTCTTTTTAGCGTCGTGTATTAAAATTACGTTACAATTCTCAGTAATCCTGTTGTATTCATGTGACGGTTTAACAATAGCTATATTAAAAATACGCTGATTAATTTAAAACCCATAACATCGTCCCTAAATATAGACGTTACGTTTGATTGCGCTAGCGATCTTTCAGTAAATAGCGTTATCATAGCCGTAATTATGCACAGCGACTCAGTAGAAATAATTCATGTATTTTATTATAAATGGCGAGTTAAAAGTCGAAATAACATTATATCAAAGAGACGTGCTAACGTGTGAACAAAGTGCAGAACCAGCGTCAAATTTATTGCGTTTGTAGTATACTACAATGTTCAGGAAACGATCAAGTTCCTGGACGAATAAATTTTGACTGTAAATAGTCATTCATTTACAACTTAGTAGATTTGTAGCTGAATAAAATTGGTCCCTGTCGGCAATAACAAGCATGGGGGATAGTGTTTTCCCCCTCTATCCTTCCCTCCTTCCTCCCTACTCCCTGTTACAGTTTTATGAGAAAACATGAGTTAGAACTACACTCGAATAAAGTTACTTTTTTTTTTACTAGATTACTATATTTTTAATTAAATTCTATATAAAATAAAGCGCTATGGGTTCATACCCTTCCAGAATGCCAAAGAAAGCGTTAGTGGGTTCATACCCATTCAAGAGTACCAAATTCCTAACTTTCTATGGCTTTAATTCCGTATTGCTTTTAAATATAGATAAAGGAAATGAGTAAATAATTTATTGTTGTTATTATACAGAATAAAAAGAATAAAATAAATCAAAAAATTTGATTTGTATTATCTAAAAATCATGTGATAAATCATGTAACATTGTTATCATTTTATGTGGGTACTATTTAAGTGCCATGAAAAAGAGCGTCGTAAAGTATATTTTAAAACACAAAGCACGTAAAAAAAAGGATAAATATAAATAAATATTTAATTATTATTATTATTTTATTTTACTTTATGAATGTATTTTGAAAACAGATTTTAGAAAAAAGTAGAGTTTAAGGTTCTGCACATTAACACGATTTGTAACTTGTACGTACGTCAACAAATTATGTTACTGAATGAAATTCGCTTTGACAAGTGACTAATTTCTTAATTAGACAAAGAGCAGACAAACAGACTCGCTACTTTTTTCACTGCTTTAATCATCTAGAAAATGAATTAATCCTCTTCTCGTTGAAAACTGTGCAAAGTTATCTTTATATTAAAAAAAATAAATCTGTTAAACGTATTTATAGATATTTTACGTACAGACAACCGTATTGACACTTTAATTTAAGTTTTATAGCTCGAATTTCGTGTTTTATATCGTGTTTTATAAATGTTGAGTACTTTAAAAAGCGATAACTAAATCAAAAATAAATGGCTTAAACAATTATTAACAATAATTCTTTAATTTTTATACTTTCTATAGTATTTAATGTTCATTTTTCATCGTTTATAATCGAGAAATTTATTTAAAATTTAATGAAATTTAAATGAGAATCATCGGATTACACGTAAAAGTTTAGAAAAATCGTTTTACTACTCTCCTCCATATAAAAAAAAGAAAAGAAAAATGCCTTAAAAAAATAAAATTAAAGTAAAATTTACTGAGTTGGAAGTTATTCTTTGGTTAAAGTAATCTTTCCAAGTCGATCGTTAAATTGTCCCCTTTCGTGTCGTTCATTACTTTCGAGTCTTCTTAACAAAGAATAGCAGGGATTCTCTATAAGAGTGATTGGAATGTGGTTTTTCTCTTCGCTTCCCCCCTCTTATACAGCACACAAGATATCTAACCTAGGCATTTTTGAAGCTACAGATTCATCCCAATTGCCTAATATATCAGGTGAATGGGAGATGAGAGGAAATTACAGGCAAACTTCTATTCTTGTAATGATTATTAGTGATACGTTGAATGAATGAGTGGTCACACGTGTATCTAAACCACCTGATTTTCCTTTTTTTATTTCTTCTCTAAAGAGTTTTTATGCTTCAATTTTCTAATTTCAAAGATTATTATTATGAAAAAATTACGCGGTTTTTTACTATTATTTTTTTACTATTTAATGCAAATTTTTACAGGAATTTTACACTTGGTTTGCACTTAGACACTTTAAAAAACAGTATAATTTTCATATAAATGTATTCAAAGTTAAACTTAAGCGGAAATTTATTCAAATCTACGTGAAAATTATTTAATTTTGTGTTAAAAATACACTAAGTTTCCCATTAAAAAATATCGTTTAATACTCAATAGAAACGAAATTTAATTTTAATTGAATCTGTCTGCTTGTCTGGCTGTAAAAATTTATGTAAACTGGAATGAAGAAGTAATCATGCAAAATTGCTTTACATTTTAATTATTGATATAAATTAAGGGTATTAAACGATGCCATTGTCGAGGCATTAAAGACATTAAATAATGCCAAATTATGAATTTTATGCCTGTAATTTCTTGGAAGAAATGGATAAAATCATAAATTTTTAACAATACAAAAAGTTTATGCGGAGTTATGAGTAGGAATACGACCAGAAACCCGGGCGTAACACCCTTTTCACAACAATCAACATCTTGAGAACGTCTAAAAAACTATAAATTTCATATAAAACAAAGTTATAACATATATAACAACCGCACAGACGTACATTTTCAAAGTTATTATTCAAAGCAAACGTCGTCCCTCTTTCGCATCCGCAAAAAAAAATCTCCCACTAAAATCACTGATAAACCTCAATCGAGATCAAAGTAATGTCCTACCCTAACGTGACGTCACAGTTTATTGTACTTCCGGAGGACATTACATCATAGTAAAACTTCATCTTCACAAAGAGAGGGGAGAATTTCTCTTGTAACGTCTGTGTTCGACTTGAGAGGATTACAGTATGAAGTTGAGATTATTAGGAGGCTGTAAAAACTGCAGCTGGACTAGTTTTACGACGGACGGAACACGTGACACGAAAAAACTTTACTTCTTTCGGGATTTTACGTTCACTTTGGGACTTACACGTGTTCTCCGGGGGATCGAACCTTCGACTCGACACATAGGTGTTGTCTCCTTGTTTCTTTAAACATTAAGAGATAGATTTAGTGGCACAACTCTAATCTAGAGTAAGTAGCATATAAGGAACACAGGGGATTGTAATGAATAACTTTTATTTTCTTCTCGCTCCCTGCTTTTTGTTTGGGTGTAAACGTAAAGTTTAGTTTAAAATAGACTTAGAGATACAATTGGAGGTGCTACAAGCTTTTCTACTCCACTTACAAATAGAAACAAGATAAATTTCATTACAAATTGGATTCTATCAGCTGTTTTAGGTAGGATTTTGTTCTTTCTAGGACTCTAGCATTATAAATAGGATTCTATCTATAGAATTCTAGCATTATAAATAGATAGTGCTATAAATTAACGCTACTTTTTAAAATCATTTTTGCTCCTCCTGTATGTAAAGATGCACTGATCTTCCGCATCACCTGCTTATTTAACATAAATACTGGATATTATCCAGGATTTATAGCGTTTTAATTGATTTATTTATATTAATTTTGACGACAAAAATTTCAATCTAGTCTTTAAACACTGTTTTTTCAAAAAAAAAAAGTGTATCTTGAAATGAAAATTTTTAACGAGAAATCAAAATTTATACTTTAAAACAGCATCCTCCATAACTTATCCATGTTTACGACTGCATAAAAAATAAATATACATAAAAATTAATTATTACTGCGTTAAAAACTTACTAAAAATAATGTTATTGAAGACAATTTTGAAGAATGAGAGAATTAACACTTGGCATGTTGTAATTAGAAAGATTATTTTGCCAATTGGAAACTTGGAAAATTAGTATGAACCCAATGAAGATAGCGAGTTGAACATTAGTTTTCATGGCTAACATCCTAAATGACATTCAAAAAATCGAGTAACCATTAAAAAGCAATTATCGTTCTCTGCTGACAAAGAAAGATTTTAGATAATTACCGACTGAAGATTCGTATTAATGACTCTTTCTAACATCAATAACTTAAATCTTATAGTTTAATTGTGGAATTTTAGCATTCTTTTTAATGTTTTTCCGTAAAATTAACGTGTATACACTTAATTTATAAGGAACTTTACACGTACATTATTTACACATAGTTATTCTGCTATTAAGGGGCTTTTGCAAAAATTATACACACTTATGAGTTCATTTAAGTATCAAAATGTGCTCATAAACACCTACATGAGCTCCTACGCGTGTATATCTTTACATGTACACATAAAGGCATATTCGAGCTCGTGGTCATCAGTAGAGGGAGGCAAATGAAACAAGTGTCCTTCCCTGGATACAGTAATACGTAATGTTTAAGTATAGATAGTCAACAGTCTAAACAACGGCCAGTAGTAAGAAATTAAAAAGGGTCGTCTTAGGGAGGTTTATAAAAAAATGGTCGTCTTAGGAAGAAGAAAGATGGGTATACGTAAGGACATATGATAATATACTGTATGTATAGTGAAACCTGTTCAAAACGGAACCTTAATAAAACGGAAACCTGCCTAAACCGGAAAAATTCTTTGAAACGAAGCGATTTCTGTATTTAAAAAAAAAAACTGTTAAAAACGGAATATATTCGATACCGTGCGTGTCCAGTTTACACAGGTTTTACTGTACTTACACATAGTTGAAGCGATGGGAATGTTTAAAAAAGTCTATAAAATCACAAATCCATGCTCAATGATAACGTTTATACAAAATATGGGTTATATTATTATAATTAAAACACATCTGCAACATAGACCCCTTATATACATGATTATAACTTATAAATACAAATTCGACAGTGAATCTTAGGAATTTTTTCCTTGTAACCGAAGCTCCCTTCATAAATCAAAAGATTTCCCAACCCTCCTCCCCCCCGAAATATTTTAATAAAATTTTCAAAACCGGCGCGTCTACCCTATTCATTATCGAGTGGAGCATTGACAACCTTTTCAAAAATTGATGACGTCATTAAGTGTCTAGTCTACCCGAAGAAGTGAAAGTTAGTTCTAAGTGGAGTTATTTATTCATCGCTGGTTACTAAACGACCCCAATGGGATCCCCTTCATATCGCACCATCTCCACCTCTGTCACGTGATTGATCCCCTACTCTAGATGACTTCTAGAAAGAAAGAAGGAGTGGAGGAGGAGAGGGAAATCACTCATCTGTCAGGACGCACGAGACGATTGAGGATGCACGTGTGCTAGTTTGCCATGTTTTTCTTTGCTGGTGCCGCTCTTTTAAGGGGGCAAACCGGATGTGCCAATCGGGTCGTGTTGTATCTTTAGTTATAAACGTTTATTTAATGCCAGAATAACGATAACGATACGTAAAAAGTGAGAAACATTACACCTTGCAATGCCCCCATTTTTATGGGTGGTTTAATGAATTTTTATATTAAAAAAAAATCCCAAACCCATTGTTTATATAATATATTTGCTATAGAGGTACATTTCCTGTAGGCTGACAAAGGGATAAAGGGGTCATCAATCTTTCTACAAGTGTTTTTGTATGCTGATACAATCTAAGTAAAAGTATCCGACTGTTAGAAGAAAACAAGATGGCACTCGCTTCTCTCATCACACAACATCCCTACAGACTAAGCTTCAGTTACTACTTGACGTTACAGTTCCTGCTAACGACATCACGTGATAGGCAGAGGGAACACCCTGCGGGACACCAGAGTCCCAAAGGACAACGGAGTGAGTGATCCGTTACAGAGAAATAATCCGGATAGGGATGGAGGTTGGCAACTTGGCGTGTAATTGGTGCAGCTCAACTAAGCCAGCCACTTCCGTTTCGTTCACGTTTCTAAGCCAACAACCTTCTCGTGAGATGTACTTGACAATACCGGAATTGATGCGAAAAGGTCTGTTTATGTCATGACGTGTTTCCGCTCTCTCGCAACCAATCGGAAATTATTTTTGTGGTAACTTTCCAATTAATAAAGTCCTCTCCTCGATCTATTTTATACGAAAAGCATTCGATTAAATTAAGTAATATAATTTTATATTATATATATAAAGAATTGCTAGTATAATATGATTAAGTGGTCCTAAATTCTCCTTCTAAATATAAACCTTTCATATAAAAACCGAGGAAATCGTAATTCTTTGCTTAACGACTCTTTCAACGCCCAATTATTCTAGAAAATTAAGTCCCTAAGGATCTTTAGATTGTTGTTAAGACCACTTCCGCTTCTTTGGTCCCCTTACCCTCAATTATTTATCATAAAAACTCCCTAAGGGCTGCGATGCCCTTGAAGGTCCGTCGTTGCTGTCATTAAACTCTCCTCTATTTATAGAACATTTACTTTTTCTCACTAAATTTAAGAAAAAGAAACCTTAAATTACATTTATAATCAGTTTGTTTAAATGTAATCTATCTTAAATTATCTCTATTCTATATAATTAGCCTACATGGCACATGGGTATTTTGAAGTCCAAAAGTCTTGCTTGGTTAAAATTTCGAATTTTGTGATTATAATTAATTTAATTAATTAATAAAAATTAGAATTTAGCGTTCATATTTATTCGTAAGCGTAAATCCCTTGACACTTTCACGTGTCTCTCAAGAGCTGAAACACTTTAACGTACAAATTTGCCTTGGCCCCACGAAGCTATATGCCTTTAAATCCCACTAAATACCAACAATTATTGCTATGAAAATTCAAATTGTGTACCATTAACTAATTAAAATATCAATAAACGTGGCACCCTTCAGTTCTATCTGAAAGTAAGCCACCCCCTAAATTCACTTCACACATGTTACATTACATAACACCCACAGTTAGTGTTATAAAAACTTAACAACAGTAATCCCGATATGACCCATGGACTCGGTTCATAATTCTTTTTAATAGCTTCCACCTGTTCGCGGCACAAAAAAAACTAAATAAATAAACAAAAAAAATAATAATAATAAAGCGGACAAGAAAGAATTTCCGCTGTAAATATAGCCTTACATCGATCGGTAATCTGGTGCTAGTCGCCTTTTACAGCACATAAATCCGTTTGAAGTAGCTTCAGTTTTAAGAAGGGGGGCAAGCGAAGAGAATTCGTCGTTTTCTGTCCGTCAACTACGTCATAACGATAAAGAAGTGAGATTTCCAAGATCTTAAATCCAACCTTATCGGGTGATAACCGTCAACTTCGCTTTTTGAAGGTTAAAGCAATCCCCATTATCAGTTTAATAATAAATATAGATTTATGTGACGTTATACTCTCTTTACTTTTCTTTAAAAATGTTTACTACTGCTACAGTAGCATAAATACTACTATAGATCTTCCCCTCCCCCCTACAGAAACTGTATATCCTCTATACAGTAAAAATAAAAGTGACCAAACAGCCATATTAAAACAAAAAATATTTTCTTATAAAAATCAGATTGAATATTAAACGTAGATTCATAATTTTAACTCGCTAACTTACGTAATTTCGGTGTTAAATATGAAGACATTCAAACGAACTCACTTGTCAGACAAACGTACAGACCATTAGAGAGTTAGCTTAACTGTAAACTTACTAGAAAATGAATGTTTAATAAGACTTTTAAATTAGATCTCCGAGAAAACAATGCACTAAAATATCTTGAGATTTAAGGAATCAAAAAATTCATTTCAATGTTTTACATTATAAAAATAACCAATATATTTTCGTATAAATAAAAGAAAATTATAATTTAAACCTAAATTTTGACGTGAAACGTCCAAAGAAACAAACTTATTACATGGAAAACGTTGAGAATATTTCAATACCGGGTAAAAGTTCTCATTAAATGAAAGCAACGATGTCATAATTCTTTCTCGAATCCCGTATTCTACGCCAAAATTATAGCCTAGGGTCAAAAGTGAAGTTGGAACTGCGTCTCCAGAGTGTTGAGAAGTGCTTGTCATCTTCCCTAAAACCACGTGACGTCGACTTTTCGTCTTCCTTTAATCAATGACACCGTTTTACACTTAAGCTCCTTGTCTTTTCACCAATCAGAAGATAGAAATCGTTGCACATGCCTTATACCGTGTTATACTACCTTACTGTTACTAAGGTAGTAAATAATACAATTTTAACAGCTATCCTGATAGACTTATTAGATTATTTTTTTTTTACAGTTTGTAACCTTTTTAAAATTATCTTATAATGTTTTGTGTATGTAAATGATTACGTCTAGCAACAAGCTGCTTATACCAAATCCATTTCTTTGACGTCGTTATGCCCAATGACGAGTGACAAACGGAATAATAAGTTCTTTTATGCTACTACAACAAGGGAGTGATCAATAAACATTGTTATCTCGAACATATCAAAGAAAAATCTATGTTAGAACTCAGTAGGATTGTAAGAGAATTCGTGACATTAGTTTATGCCTTGGTACTCGCCATAATCACCCTTACGTATTGCATAAAGAAGACTTTTTCGAATAATGACCATATGCTTACAACACGAAGATGGAGAATTTATAGAGAAAAACGTACAACAATAGACTTTTCAATAAAAAAAAACCAGCTTTAATTACTACACCAAAATGTTTCTGTAGTGTTACTCAATATGACACATCAATATTAATCTTCAATTCCTTCCCGTTTCAAACGAATCAAAATCAATGAAAATAACAGAATAATGCCTTTTTTCAAGTACTAAGCTTTGCTTTTATAGATTAAAAATCCCTCTTTGGACTTAGCGAAACGGGGGAAAAGGGGGTGGACTTTTTTCCTTTCAGTAAGACGATTCTTCTTTTTTCTATTTTCTAGAAATATCCCTACCGTTTTTTTTTATTTGCTGGTATTGCGGAATATTGCTAAATCCTTTATCGTGTCGGTACAGACATTCGTTTCCAGAAACGATATGAAATAGTGCTCCCAATCAATATGAGGGCTTAGCTGTTTCTTTTGATCTAAAACTCATAAGATAACTCGGCAATACGAATACTCCTGTAAAATAATCACTAATATTGAAAGTCGAATTTGATCATTTTTAAATACGAGGCTCAAAAAGGGGCCATTCACTTATCAAATTTCAAATTTTTCTTTCGAATTTTTGTAAATTTTTACATCTCATCTCATTAATCTCTATAATTTACACAATGTCTTAATTATTTAAAGAATTTCTCTTTTAAAATATGTTTATTTTTAACGCAATAGTAATGCTATCAGACGTGTTATCATCCTGAAATTATTATAAATCTTTATACAATCGAACCTCTAATGCTTTATGTTCTCGTCAATGGTCATTGCTCAGAGGTTTGATTGTTCGAACATTAACAGCGCTAAAAAAAATTATTGTATTTATATGAATATATATATGGAACTTCCCTTCTGCACAGAACCTCTATGTAGAAGGGAAGCTTTAGAACAACCTGGCTTGATAAAGTGAAACAATGGGCTACTAATCTACTGAAAAGATAGACAAGAAAACTCGTCATAGCTATGTTGAAGCATTTAGCTATGAGTGCCTGTGCAATTCCCTATGAGACTAAGAAGACTGGACACAGGACTATATGATTAATAGGATATGACAATGCAACACATGAGCGATCTGTCAAGAGGAAATGTTTCCTGAGAGAACTTTCTATAAGAAACCTGGCTTTATTCAGGTGTTAGACACGTGAAGAAAAACTCCACGTGTCTATCCAATTAGGCACGAACCCACGCCTTAGGTGTGGGTTCGTGCCTCATTGGATAGTAAATACTTCAATTCTACGCTAGAATTAATAAATGAGAATAATTTATTGTAAGTAATATTAAGACGAATAAAATATTAAATAATTTTTTTTTAATTTATTTAAAATAATATAAAAATAATTCAAGATAGAAAAGTGTATTGTAAGTGATAAAAAAACACTTTAAACGCTAGGTAATTGAGGTTTGTCAATTTAAAATCTAAATGAATAAATGTTATTTACGAAGAACTAATGGGCTTAAAGGAATGTTTAAGATTAAAATTCTTAGTAAAAATAAATAAATAAAGTAATTATCCTCACGCGATATTTATAGGAATACATAAAGTTAATGATAGACTATAGAGTAATTTAAAAAAAAAGTAAAGAAAAAAAAACAATACATATATATTGTAATAGCTAAATCGTTAAGTACCATTGGAGAATATAAAACAGAATAGTAAAGACAGGAGTAAGAAGAATTTTCATCCCCAAGGAGATTGCCAATTAAGAATCAAACAAGTGATTTGTATAAGTTTCTTACTCTCTCAACAATGTTACGTTTCATTAAATTGCATCAAGTTGACTCGACTAGACAAGACCGCAGGCTGACATGTGATCAGACGTGCATTAATTAAACCACGCAACGTCTCATTAAAGCTCAGTCATTAATACACACAAACCATAGTAAAGTACTCGACTACAAAAATGAATAATAGCCAAACTGTGTATAACTAATTAAAATATATGACTGAATACGTATATTGATATTTATGAATGGTTTTATGCGTGAATAATTAAACAATACTTTGTTAAATTCGGTCTGAATTTTTTAAAATTTTTTATAAATACAGAAAAAAAAAATTAAGAAAAAATTTAACACGTGATTCAGTTTGTTTACATTTTAAGTAACCGGTTTAATTTATTTTAAAAATGCTCTAAAATGACATTTATTTTTATAATTTAAGAGTAAAATTTATGCAGTTATTTTGTATAAATATAAAGAGTATTTAGTTGTTATCATTCTGTATAAAAATATTTTATAAATTTTGATATTTTAATTAAAATTTTACGCGTAACACTATACATAAGAAATTAATTTATATTTTTAAACATTCAGCGACATTTCTCAGTAAATACGTGTTAAAAGTATCAATTATTCTTTCGGTATATAAATTATAATATTTAAATAATGAATGTTTAAAATATTCGTCCATTAAGTTTTGAAGAACGAGTTAAATTTTCATAAAAACTCGTTTTACGCGAAAATTTTTGAATTTAACCCGGAGAAAAGCTTAACAATGATATTTCTACAAGAATAGTAAGTAAAAAAATAAAAATTAGTGACTTTTCAATCATTATTTTCTACATCTAAACAGCCGCTTCTTCTCCTGAATAAAACTAGAAACATAAGTGAAATGAAGNTCGAATTTGTTAAAGACCCTCTTAAATGCCCACTTTTAATATTATAAGTTATGGTTTATTTTGGGTGATGCTAAATGGAATTAGAAAAGATAAGAAAATAGTTATAATTTACCACCACACGTCTTTGGTTTGAAGAGGGGGCCAAAGAATGTTACTTATTTTTGGAAGAATGTCAATTTTCTACGTTTTTAGCAATATTTATTTAAGCGTAAGGACAACATGTTTAGTGAGTGATAACGACAAACAATGCCACCATTTCTCTTAACGTTGTTACGTGTTGACGTTATGTCACGTTATGACGGCTCTTTCCCCTTAAGGATTGACACAGGAAATACCCCACTGACATCTGGCGAGCTTTTCTCGCACTAAACTAGATAGGAAATGCTGCTAACAACATCGATTGTCTGATATTGAGACATACGTTACAGGAAAAAGTATCAATTATTCTTTCGGTATATAAATTATAATATTTAAATAATGAATGTTTAAAATATTCGTCCATTAAGTTTTGAAGAACGAGTTAAGTTTTCATAAAAACTCGTTTTACGCGAAAACTTTTGAATTTAACCCGCAGAAAAGTTTAACAATGATATTTCTACAAGAATAGTAAGTAAAAAAATGAAAATTAGTGACTTTTCAATCATTATTTTCTACATCTAAACAGCCGCTTCTTCTCCTGAATAAAACTAGAAACATAAGTGAAATGAAGGAAACTTGTAACTGGACTCAAGTAAAATTTAAATATTATATATACTCAACAATATATCCATAATAATTAATTAAATTCGTCCACACCAGGAATATCTTCAAACAAAAGATTGAGAATAAAAACGGGACAGTAACTTGTCATTTGTAATCTTAAAAGAACCGCTAATTGCGAAACAAGATTTTCTCGGTCGCTAATGTCACCAAACTTACAACAATGTAAGTAAAGGCAGAACAATGTATAAGCACGCTTCACTTGGATTGTCAGCTGTGACGCTACTATTGCTTGCAGCTGACTTCACTCTGCCAGAAAATAAGTTCCTCTAACCGTTGATCTCCGAATCCTCCACTTTTCTTCTACTGTATTATGAAACTGCAGGGAGAACAAGCCAGGAAATTTAATTAGGAAGTCTATCTTCACTCCATTGCACAGTACTAATTAGTTAGTTTTGCTTACACCTGTCACGCGTGCACCTCTCTTTCCTGTGTTAAAATTCCTTTTCTTTCTGTATTTTTAAAAAAAAAAAAGTTCTTTACACTTCTATAGCTACCTATAAAGATAGATTAATAGAAGAGTTTACCAGCTGTTAAGGAGGGGGAGTTTAGAAGAGAAATAAGTTTTAAAAATAGACCTAATGATTACATCTATAGAAAGAATATTGTACTACTTTAGTAGTAAATACAGTAGATTGTCCCGTATAGTTAATCTACTGGTAAATGACATCCAGTAACGGTTTTTTCTGTCAGTTATTTTTAGTTTAAATGTATGAAATCGACACGAATAGCAATTCCCCCTTGCGTTAGAAGTAGAAATTATCTTTACATGTCCGTTAAAGTAAGTCAGAAACGTTTTTTAATCTGACTAAAAACCAGAAAAAATAAATAAATAAAAATACATTTTATACTTTAATAATAAAGATATTTTAGTTCATATATCAGAAAGATTTCGATCTTACTGAAAAGTTTTTATTTTAATATTTTATTAACTTTTCTCTCTGTAAAATACAGCTGTACTGCAAGAATAATATAGTTTGGAATTTTATAATATTTACAGGAAAACTTCCTCGTTTATGATGAAGATAATAAATAAGATATGAAGAAGATATGTTTTCTAGTTTGATTTAGGCAAATATATTTAGGTTATTATGGTTTAAATTTACAAAAAAAAAATAATAATAATAAACAAATAAAAATATATTGTAACGTAAGTATGAAATATGAGTATTATGTTCATGAAAGTTTAATAATTTTCTTCCTCTAAATGTTATGAGAAGAAGGAGGAGCAATATATATATATATATATATATATATATATATATATACTACTGATATTATTATTATTGAATAAATGTATAAATAACAAAAAAAGGTTGGAAGTGATTCATATCTTCCGGTATTTTGTTTTAACAAAATTACAAAATTCGAAAGATGAGATAGATGGTTGGAGAATGAATAATTCAAAACGGATTCAGTCGTGGTGAATTTATTTATCTAGTTGAGAAAAATGTATATATATATATATAGGCTTTATGTATTTTATTTTATTTACTTTGTATATTTATAATTTTTTAAATAAATAACTTAATTGAGGACCTGATGACCGAGGACGTTAAGGCATCATTCTATTGTCCTGGAGTTCCAAGAGCAAATCCTGGCAATTTTATAAACATAATAAAAGAAAATACATAAATATCCCCACCCTTTACCACTCGGCTTCATTCCGTTGTGGGTCTGGTCGAATCCGTAATGAATTTGTTAAAGACCCTCTTAAATGCCCACTTTTAATATTATAAGTTATGGTTTATTTTGGGTGATGCTAAATGGAATTAGAAAAGATAAGAAAATAGTTATAATTTACCACCACACGTCTTTGGTTTGAAGAGGGGGCCAAAGAATGTTACTTATTTTTGGAAGAATGTCAATTTTCTACGTTTTTAGCAATATTTATTTAAGCGTAAGGACAACATGTTTAGTGAGTGATAACGACAAACAATGCCACCATTTCTCTTAACGTTGTTACGTGTTGACGTTATGTCACGTTATGACGGCTCTTTTCCCTTAAGGATTGACACAGGAAATACCCCACTGACATCTGGCGAGCTTTTCTCGCACTAAACTAGATAGGAAATGCTGCTAACAACATCGATTGTCTGATATTGAGACATACGTTACAGGAATGAATAAGTCGATAAAGCAAGCATTCGATATTTTTCTTTTTTTAGGTCCTTGTTTCTTTATAGTAGAGGACCTGTACGAATTTAAGTCCATAATTAACTAAATTTTTGACAAATTACATTTCATAAAATTAATTATATTTAGTTAAGTGAAAGCGATTTAGGTATGCAAAATAAAAGAAAATCTTACTAATACTGCATTCTGTAGCTAAAATCTTAAAATATTTCGTGGTTAAGATTTAAAACTTTAATTTAATTCAGATATTTCTTTTTAAAAAAGTCCATAAATAATAGATTTGTTACATTCAATCTTATTTTATCCAAGAGGTGGATAAAACCACCAAACATTAGTAGTGGGTTCGCACCTGGCCAACGGCTAGCCATGTGGATTTTTCAGAGATTTCTTCATATATCTAACACTTACTGTAAATAGAGGCTAGTTTCCCCATCATCCTCGCCAATGGCTTGCCACGTGGAGTTTTCCAGGTTTTCTTTGTGTATCTAACACTTATATAGAGACCAGGTAAAGTTTTGTTAGTATTTTTACGTGTTTATAAGGGAGTCAAATTCTTATAGAATCCTCCAGGGAGTCAGATCGCTGCCTTATCTCATTCCTCCATAAATTCCAGAGCAAAGATGCTGACTTATAATGTAAATTGCATCATCAATTCATCAGATTACTCAACAGAAACACGATCTCACTCGCTTTATCACTCTTATAGATAAGAAAAGAAATTCAAAATTACAATATAATTTTTACTGAAGAAATTTATCTCGTATACATCTATAGAAAAGTTCGCTTTTTTTATATATATTTATTTTCTAAGTCAATTTAAGTGCAGGAAATTGAACAGAAGGCGCAGCAACTTCTGTAAAGCATCCCCTTAAGAAATTATCCTTTTCTTCGACACTATTTTTCGAAACAATAAGACTAAAAGGATTAACGAGTTACAGTCAAAGAAACATTTCGTACTGACCCCTTTAAAATTCCCCCACCTTAAGGTAATAAAGCTTACACACAGCCAATGTTTATGGGCAATTGAGGAACTACACACACACACACACCCTCTCTCTCTCTCTCGTCATCGTAAACATACATGTCTACAATTCACTCCCAATGTTTCTACTTTCCATCCCCCCTTTTTTTATCTTCTCACATTCAGTTCAATGTTAAATATTGACGTGGAAATGTCGTATGCGTGGGCACGATCCCGTAAAACTGCTCCTTGCACAGCACATACCCAGGGATGAAGAAGTGGTAATGGAGGTAAGACACGTTATGTACGATATATTGTAGAGGTAAATGGTTCAAGAAAAAGAAGTAACAATGACTTCTGTCGTTATTTAACAGATGCTATTTTGAATGCTCACGAAATATGTATACTAACAGTTAAATTTGGTTTGGATGAAGAAATAAATATTTGAAGGGAGTGAGTAAGAAGTGAAAAGTAAATTTTAAGCTTTCGCCACCCTGTTTTTCGAATTTGGGAGTGATTAAAATGCTTCTGATGTTTCAAAACTTGCGATAGAATAGCTGTTTTTAAACTGCTTTATGAAATTAATTAAACAAATATGAGGTTTATTTTTGTTGTAATTTCATTTATTTATTCATTTTATCATAAATATTTGAATTTATTTTTTAATCATTTATATAAGATTACTTAAAAAACGATAAGTTTATAAATAAATCAGCAAGTTTGGTGTAAGGTGCATCAATTTCGTTGATCTTTTTTCTCAAATTTAACGCTTCCAAAAGCACAAATTACATTTTTGAACAAATAAAAACATGTTAAATTTTATAAAGTAAATGTAATTTCCTTTTTTTAATTAAAAAATTAATATTTTTATCGTTAAATCGTATAAAATCCCACAATTTTAAAGGATATTTCAATTTAAACACGCCCAATTCCCATTAACTAGAAGGCGATTTTTCTGATAAATAAACGTTTTTAAACAAATAAAAAACGTGTAAAAATTTTAAAATTAGACGAAATTTACTATTTTTTAATTAAAAAAACTAATATTTTTACCTCTAAACAGAATAAAATTCTACTGTTTTTAAAGATATTCCAACTTAAACACTCCGAATCCCCATCAAGTAAGAAGATGATTTTTCTTATTAAAAAAAAAAAAAAAAACATTTTAAAGCAATAAAAACGTGTTAAATTTTATAAAGTAGTTAAAAATTTATCTTTATTTAATTTAAAATATTAATATTTTTTCTGTTAAACAGTAAAAACTCTCACTATTTTTGAAGGATATTCCAACTGACAACACCACCATTTTCCATCATCTAGAAGACGATTTTTCTGTCAAAAAAATTGATTTTTCTTTAGTAAAAAAAAGGCTCTAAAACTTAAAAAACCTTTTAACAGATCCAAAAATTAATAATAATCCAATTAGAATTTAATTAATTTTGAAATATATGACGAAGGAACGTCAGAGAAAATTAATACGTCCAACCTTTCTAGTGTGATGTTAATCTTATTTTATACCTCTTAGAATCGTTGGAGGAAAATGGGAAGAGATTTTACACTCGACATCAGTTTGTCTGCTCCTGAACAGGTGTCGATGATACGTTAGATGCACTTCACCCTCAAGCCAACGTTGCATCGATTTGAGGACAATCCATTTAGAGTTTTGTTGTAGTCTTGGATTTCTGATGTACTTGACAAAATGAACACAGACCCTTAGGGTTAATAGGATTTACTAATGCAGAATAAGTTTGCAAAGATTTTCGAAAATTAGTTGTCTCTTCAGTATCATTAATGCGAATTTTCCATCGTAAAATGCTTGTAAATTACTAAAATAAATCACGTGTCATTTGTGAAATGAAGAAAAGCGTTATGGGAATTTTACTTTCTGTCCTATCTCGCTCTATTGNGTTTAACCTATATACAAGAATATTTAATCGCCTAATAACTATTTCAGGTATTATGTTATGATATTTTATGGAAATTATGGTTTAAAATGTTTTAAATTTATAGAAAAGTGCTTCGAAACAGTATAATTTATGAAAAGTACAGTTAAAAAGTACTTTAACTTATGCTATTTTATGGAAATTATAGGTTAAAAGTAAGGAAATTATGGTTGAAAAACACACAAAATTACAGTATTTGATCAAAATTACAGTCTAGAAATGATTGAAATTACAGTAATTTATGTAAAATGTGCTTCTAAATTGTAATAATTTATGAAAAGTACGATTAAAAAGTACTTTAAATTATGCTATTTTATGGAAATTACGGTACTTTACGAAAAGTTACTTTAAAAAAATTAAAAATGTATTAAATTATGCAAATTATATTGACTCGTACCACGTCTTACCGAAAATTAAAAACATTTTCGTGTGATAAAGAAGTTAGAATTATGTGCACGAGATATTTTAGCATGGCCGGAAGCTATGTCGTTGTACAAACATGGAGAGTAACACGTCGTTAATAACTAGATTCAGATGGAAGACTGTGAGATATAGGCAGTAGAATGTCTATATGATGACGTAGTGTACTGTATAGTATACATTTCAACAGTCACCGTGGGTAACAAGCCCAACTAATGTACAAGGCATGGATATTTGTGACCTTGTTAGCAAGTACTAAGACGATTTTTCTGTCAAAAAAATTGATTTTTCTTTAGTAAAAAAAAGGCTCTAAAACTTAAAAAACCTTTTAACAGATCCAAAAATTAATAATAATCCAATTAGAATTTAATTAATTTTGAAATATATGACGAAGGAACGTCAGAGAAAATTAATACGTCCAACCTTTCTAGTGTGATGTTAATCTTATTTTATACCTCTTAGAATCGTTGGAGGAAAATGGGAAGAGATTTTACACTCGACATCAGTTTGTCTGCTCCTGAACAGGTGTCGATGATACGTTAGATGCACTTCACCCTCAAGCCAACGTTGCATCGATTTGAGGACAATCCATTTAGAGTTTTGTTGTAGTCTTGGATTTCTGATGTACTTGACAAAATGAACACAGACCCTTAGGGTTAATAGGATTTACTAATGCAGAATAAGTTTGCAAAGATTTTCGAAAATTAGTTGTCTCTTCAGTATCATTAATGCGAATTTTCCATCGTAAAATGCTTGTAAATTACTAAAATAAATCACGTGTCATTTGTGAAATGAAGAAAAGCGTTATGGGAATTTTACTTTCTGTCCTATCTCGCTCTATTGTTAATTAATACAAAAAATGTATGTAAATTTGCTTTTTTAAAGCTATTTTCTTGTGTTAAGTCGAGAAATTTGTGTAATATTTTTTTTTTTTTTTGTTATAAATCCGCTTCTTTATTCACTTTATCTTGAAAAATTGAAGATTTTTTTAGTCACTTTTCGATGATAATTCCGCATCTTTTTTCTTGTAAAAATACTAGCAACGAGTTGCTTAACTTTTCCGGTAAAAACGTTAAAAGTTGTGTAGTGCCATCTGTTGTGAAATTTAATTTTTAGAAAGATTATATTATTAATTATTATAAAATAACTAAAAAAAGGTTAATTTTAAGGGTAAATCTGAGTNCAGTCGCCGTGGGTAACAAGCCCAACTAATGTACAAGGCATGGATATTTGTGACCTTGTTAGCAAGTACTAGGCTGACGTTCAACATGACAAACATCTGTCCTGAAGGCATAACTTAAACTCTCGTCTTGTTCCACCCCTCAGATATTGTTAGCTCTCTTAATTATAACATGTTTTTCAATTTAAATGTGCCTTATAATTAGCTGGAAAACTACAGATTTTTCACTCAATTTTATTATAAAAACTAGTATTTTTGTGTGTATACTTAATACCAGAAATTTCATTTTTTCAAAAGAACTGTATTAATTATGAGTAAAATAAGTGAGATAAGTTGAAAATTATGCGGTAGGGAACCGCATAATTTAACAATAATACATGTTATTGTTGTTAATATAAGGATTGTGCATACTAACGTTTGAAATGTAACCGAAATAACACACATCATATAGAAAAAAAACAGTCACTGTAACTAATAATACTTTATAATAAATGAAAAAAAAATCATTGCAGTTTTATATAGAAAACGTTTAAAATATTTATAAAAATATGCCTTACCATTATTGGTAAACCACAGTTTTAAATAGAAGCGAAAAGAAGTGAAGCACAACTAGTTGACATTAATGGAAAACTCAAGTATTTTTTCGTTTAGTTTCCAACTAATGAAACGATCTATCGACTGACCAAAAGAACTTAACAAAGACATACGATGGAAAAAGTCAGTAAGTGAGTCGTCACGCTTGTTAAAGACCGGTGCTAATACCGGTATCTTGGTCTAAACTGTCACCTGGTACCATAATTTCTCATCATATAAAAGCAGTTGGTGCTGTTGCGGTCATCGAGTCTCTTAAGTTCAACTGAAATGGTAAGTTGTTCTAGTAGAGCTATCGGCTATTATTTTTGTGAGATTTTCTTTCTTTTGCTTTCTTTCATGATATTGAACTAGAAGCAATATCAATATTTAACTGTATCTCTGGAACAAGTCACCTCGTATTTGGGTAGTGTATATAAGAAGTTGAGTGAGATGTGTTTAGGTATATTCTTTGCTGGCACTGATCGTATCCAAAAAATTGGCTTTTTTTACATGATAATACTGCACTTGATTCGGATTTATGTCCATAAATTTGTTTATGAGGCAATTAAAAAAAGGATTTCATTCATGGGTATATCAACACGTGGACGCTTTGCCAAAGGGGATGTTACCCGAGATGATTTTATGACTTTATTTTGAAAATTGGCGTTAGATACGTGAAGAAAACTCGGAAAACTCCATGTGGCCGGCCATAGTCAGGTGCGAACCCGCGACTGACTACTAGTGTTCAGTATCTTCATTCACTGGGTATCATTGACTTTTCAAGAACGGCCACCTCCCAACAACGGTCATTTTCATATTCCTGTTAGTGGTCGTTGTTTAGAGGTTTGTCAGTACAATATTTACAAAAAAAAATTCTTTTAACTTAGTGATAATTTGACTAGGTTGTTTCTCTATAAGTAAATAGCATTAAAATTTAATTCTGTGTTTTAAATATTCAATTTTTCTGGTTTTTCAGTACTCCATCAAAGTATTTTGTGGATTAATTTTAATTTCTGTGATTCTTCCTGTGATACTGAGCTTGGATACTTCGGAAAGTCACTGGGTGTGGGGACCATGGCATCACGATGGACACGGCCATCATCACAATGGATGGGGAGGATGGGGTGACCATCATCACGGACACGACCACCATCACGGTCATCACGATGATGGACATCACGGATGGCACGGGCATCACCACAAATGGCACGGACATCATAAATGGGGAAAAGAGCATCATCACAAACACCACGGCCACCATCACAAGAAGCATCATCACGGGCATCATGACCACCATCATGGCCATCCATCGTGGACTCACGGCCATCATCATGGCCATCATCACGGTCATCATCATCACCATCATGGAAAATGGAATGATGGATGGTTTTGAGTAGATTAAAATTTCTATTATATTTTGCAATGCTTTTGTAGAGGGGGTTTCTTTGCTTTGGTTGTTTTGCTGCTGTATTATAACGTAGATATCGCTTTGCTGCTGAATAAAAATTTGCTTTTTGTCAATTTTAACTTTAATTTTTTTAAATATTTTGCATAATTTTCATACACGTGTACTACCTTCACGCTAAAAAAATGAATTTAACTTCATCATAAAGGTGCAAAATTTTCAGTTTGTGCCATTTAATATGCTAAATATTGCTTGTAATTTACAATTCTACAACTAAGAAAGTGTTATTAATTTTATAAAATCACAAAAGAAGTAAATAAAACTTTAAAAAAATACAAAAAAAAAGAAAAATATTCTGCATCCCACATCAAGCCACAAAAATGGGATTAAGTAAGGATGTGGCTTTGCCATTCAGAAAATGGGGGAAAACAATAAAGAAAATCCTTTCCAACATTAATGGCAGAGTATAGAAAGAGGAAAAGTATCATACAAAGTAAAGTAATTGATAAGATATCAGAATCAGAAACGCGAGAAGAGGTCAAGAATATGAAGATCACACAGTAAAGAAGAGTACAAAGCATCTAAAACAAGATGGTTCCTCATAAAATAAATAACCATTCAACCTTTGCAAAGAGCTTACTCGTTGTAAACTGATAGCTAAATGGGTTATGACACCGGAAATAAAAGCATAAAGCTCAATTACCCAGCAAATGTCATTTGTTTATATGATACCAGGGACACCCTTTTATCCTCATTTCGAAATGGCATCATTCCAACGGGAAGTGTTGAAATTTTTTGGTGAAATTTACATCCGAATTTAAGGAAACGAATACATATATATATATAAATATATATATATATTCTACAAGAAAATTTGCATATAAATGTTTCTTGTTTGCTTTATAGGGGCCACCTGGGGCAATTACTCGGACAGATAAAACTAGTCACACCTGAGCTCCCGGTAAAATAACTTCTGTCTGATTTATTACAATTTTAAAATTCAAATTTTTTTTTTATTCTTCTTCCTTTTTTTGTATTTTTATGGTATAATGAAACTACAATTTTATACAAAGAATAAAGTTCGGTCATGTCAAGTGGAAGAATGGAGTTGGTGCTATTGTTATGAAGTGTTCCCCCTCCATTCTTCCACTGTTTATTTTCTGTTTAATCTTTATTTTTTTTTCTTTGTAATATTCTCTTATTATTATACACTAGCGTATTTTAACAATTTAACTTCACTATTTTTTTTTTCGTTGTTGTCGCTTGGTCATGTGAATCCTATTGCCACTTGTTTTCTCCTTCCAACACTATATCGATGTTATAAAAAAGACAATTGCTACAATTTTTCTTATTTCAACCTTATTAATTTTTGATATTTAATCTCTTTCTCGCTTTTATTACACGTTTTTCTTCCAGTTTTAGCCATTTTCAACCAGCAAAATTGTTCCTCTAACTCAAAAATGTACTAATTTATCCTTTTTTTTTATCGATATTTTTAAATCCTAAATGTACCTAAATTATATGGTATATTCTTTGTTGGCACTGATCGTATCCAAAAAATTGGCTTTTTTTACATGATAATACTGCACTTGATTTGGATTTATGTCCATAAATTTGTTTATGAGGCAATTAAAAAAAGGATTTCATTCATGGGTATATCAACACGTGGACGCTTTGCCAAAGGGGATGTTACCCGAGATGATTTTATGACTTTATTTTGAAAATTGGCGTTAGATACGTGAAGAAAACTCGGAAAACTCCATGTGGCCGGCCATAGTCAGGTGCGAACCCGCGACTGACTACTAGTGTTCAGTATCTTCATTCACTGGGTATCATTGACTTTTCAAGAACGGCCACCTCCCAACAACGGTCATTTTCATATTCCTGTTAGTGGTCGTTGTTTAGAGGTTTGTCAGTACAATATTTACAAAAAAAAATTCTTTTAACTTAGTGATAATTTGNAAATAACGATTTTTGTGCTCTAAATTTAATGATCTAGAGGCTAAAATAACGATTTTAGCGCTCTAAATTTGATGATCTAAAGACCAAAATAACGATTATTGTGCTCTAAATTTGACGATCTAAAGATCAAAATAACAATTTTTGGGTTCTAAATTGCTTTTATTTTATGAAATATTTTAGAAATGAATAAAATTATGAATTGTTAATCATAATATAAAAAACAAAAATTATCACTGAAATACAGTATTTTCTGAAATTAAAATACTTTGGAGCATATAAATCATTACTTCTCTTCTAAGATCGCCTTCATTACTTCAATTAAAAAGCATGAAAATTTCATTTAAGTGCTAAAAAAACTATTTTTGGGAAGAGAAATTAATAAACTAATGTCTTTTATGTCCAAAAAATCTATTTATTTTTGTTCGAAAATCAAAACAATTATAGAAAACAAAAAACAAAATATATCTCCCTTAAAGAGGAGGTTTCGACAAAAAAAAGGGAGGCCTCTATATATTATATGATAGAAGCCCTACAAGATTAATTATTCATATTGCCTAGGTTTTAATCTATCGTTAATTATAACTATCTAATTGAGATTGGGTGGAGTCCGGTGTTACAGCAATTGATGAATAGGCCCTAGGATATCTTCTAGGCTGCCAGGAAGTACGCCTACTTAAAAATTGTGTGCCTGAAGCATTTTAAGTAGCGATAATGGTAGATATTTTACTTTTTTCTGGATCCACCCCTCAAATTTTTTTAATGTCTAGTTGCTGTGCAAACAACTGTTAAATTATCTCATTAGAAGACACAGAAAACTTGTATGAAGGGATAAAAATTCGCACTCAAAATTCATTTTTTGGTACGAATTTTCAGCTTGTTTTCAATTCAAACCTATGAGAAATATGCACTTATTTATTTAGACAAAATATATGTTATAACTTATAAATGTTACTATCATAATCAGACATATATAATTGCTATTTTACCCTCCTACATAGAAACATAAGTGCTGCTTTACCCACCTACACACATTACTTTATTGCTGCAACAGCGTAGAGTGCTTAGAATAAGCCAAGTTTCAGTGTTTTTATATATATTTTAAACTATGTTAACATTATTAATATTAAATTTATGATATTAATTAAAGCAGACAGAAATTAACAATGCGTAAACACTTTTCTCTTTCGCTTTAATCATTAATAAATTCAACTTCAAAGGAGATGTAAGCTATCATTTGGAATTACAGAGCTAAGGTAGAGAGAGAGATACACATAAATGCTCAGAACTATTGTTAAAGTTGTGTTAAACTCCATTCTTAAGAGTTAAAGGGGGTTATCAGAATGTATATATATGAAAGGTATGAATAGGTATGCAGTTGAAACTCCCATCATTATTGGAAAATAGGATTAAGTCGAGCTTTACTTTACTTGTCAGATGCATTCACAGATTTCCAGATGGAATTCATTAACATAAACAGAAGTTTGATTGTTTAAGAGTAAAAGCTGATTTATATAATGACACTCTTTTCGCTTTTATCTATTGAATTGGAGTGGAAAGCTTCCTCGGGCCTTATAACCATTTATGAATTGAAAGTCTGTTGTTTTGATTTATTCTCTTTCGTAGCCATTGCTTAAATTAAATTCGATTTTAATGCCTTGAGCTTTTCGCAAGGGTGAACTTTACTATAAACAGTCTTTGCCACTAGATCTTTATTTATTGCATTGCCTCTAGCCCTTTGTAGAAGTTCCCCCCTTTAAGAAATTCGAAAATTGAGTGCTGTTGCACGAATAAAAGTTAGTGCTGTATTCTGTGGTGTATTAGCTGTTTAATATGCTGAAAATAGCATGGTAAAGTAGTAATTTTCCTTAATTGTTTGTTTTATTGTAGTAACAATCTATAGTTTTCATTGCTGTAATATTCTTTTGTTCTATTGAATTAATACAATATTCATTATTGTGCTGTTTTTATATTAATTACTGCTCTTAAACTCTTAACGTTGGTGGAAATATTGTTACCATAATAGCATTTAGTACTATGAGAGCGTAAAACAATACTCTAAACGTTTTTCTGAATTGTATCTAAGTTATTAAAGTAGAAAAGCTGTTTCAAAGGTTTATAAATCAGAATTCAGATTACAGTAGTAGTATTTCTTACTACCAAAGCAATAAAAAGTTTACTACAGGAGGGATAAAGTCATATCCATAACAGACTTACAAACGACTTAAGTTACAAAACGGTAGATGATATACAAAGGAAACGCATTATAGAACTCGACCAACGCTATAAAGGGGTAAAATAAATGCTATTACAGCAACAAATCATTTTAATGAAGAGCCACACATACAAAGGATCCATAAATCTTCCTGAAATTAGCAAACAAACTCGAGTAATTCTTCGAGAGATAGAAATATCAATATTAAAACGTAAAAATCATCAATAAGGGTGCTGCCATTGTTACAAAACAGAAGGGAGAAGTATCATTCACCAAATAAGTATTTACTGGAGCAAGAGGGACGATTTTATAGAAGAGAAAACTCGAATTCTTCTAATGTTTAACCAAACCCCCAGATTTAGTCTTTTACTCGATAAAAGAGATTAGGGTAGGATTGGAGTGGGAGTAATTTCAGCCAGTAAGGTTAATGACGTCATCAGTCAAATCTTTAGTCCATCCCAGTCGAACTGCGGACAATAAGTTGTTGCATTAAAGTCATAACTTACTTCGTGACACGAATTTCACCATTATAGCAAAGAATAGTAGCTGAATGTATGTATCCAATGCCATACCATTTGTCATACTACTGTAGTAGCATTTCCCTTGCTGTAACGTGCATCTAACAGTTAAAAGTAAGGTGCCGTTTATGTCGTAATGTCCCTTTCGACGTATTATTTAAGGAGGACATCTCTATTTAATGCTCTGTTACAATCCGATTCGTGATTTATGTTATTGCCTCCCCCACTTTCTGATTTTTCGTTGAATTTTTTTCTTGGAATTTTTCAAAATAAATGCTATATATTACGGTAAAATAAAAAAAAAATACCTGTGTAAAACGGAATTGCGCGCAGCACCGAATATTTATTCCGGTTTGAACGGGATTTTTAACACATAAAACATGTTCCGTTCAGACAGGTTTTGCTTTATAATGTACAGCACACTTTTTGCTATACTCTATTACGTACAGGACATGTTTTTGACAGGTTTTTCCCATACTTTATTACATATAAGACACGCTTTGGATAGGTTTTGCTACACTTTATTACGTACAGGACACGTCTTGGACAGGTTTTGTTGGACTCTATTAAAAATAGGACGTCTTAGATTACTATACTACATATAGTACTGTCATACTGCATAAATATTGTACTACAGTCGACCCCCCTATTTCACTGTTAATTTTTCCGTTTTATACGAATTCCATGTTGTACGAGTCACTTAGATTTTACAAATACGTATGCCGGTGAACGGCTCACGTATTTGTAAAATATAAGTGACTCGTACAACATGGAATTCGTATAAAACGAAAAAATCAACAGTGTTATAAGGGTCGACTGTACTTTATTGCATAGGCTTATATAATGTATTGAACTACACTGGATGCGTACAATACAGTACCGCATATACAGTATATATATGTAGTACTGCTTCACTGCTTATGTACAGTAATGCATTGTCGCACATATACTAATTTAACAACAACATACTCGTACAGTACAATAAAATTTATAAAATAAATCCTGGAATTCTCTTCTAACTGTAACTCAAGAAATAAAATCTATTACGTTAACAGTAAGGCATTAAAATTTAGTATTTCTTGTGTAAAAATCGTCACCATTTTCATTAAAAATACGAGAAAATATATTGCTTTTAAACGTTAAACCAAGAAGCGAGTTTTGAAAATTTGCAAGTAATATTAATAGCAAACGTGAAAATTTACATAAATTTAATTATTAAATGGAAAATTATTCGAAAATTCCGAAAATAAATGTTTAATTTTAATAAAATTATTTCGTCTAGACACACAGCCGAGCTACTAATATATTAACAAAATTATCCTGAAACTTTTCATTTTAGCTTGCTTAATTCTTACAAAATGAATCTATCTTACTATATAAAATCTTAAATTATTATGCCATAAATTACACAAAATAAAATTCTCTAAACGATAGATTTGTCTGTATGTCTGTCCTCTATAAACTCCTAAAAACTTCGAACAATCTGCAACAAATCTTTCGAAAATTTTACTGTAATTTAGTTACTTATACAGTTACTACATTACAGTAAAACTTGTGTAAACCGGACTCGTACAGTACCGATTAGGCAGGTTTTCGTCTAAAAAATGTTTCTGTTAACACAGAAAATCGCTGGCTGCGTTTCGAAGAACTTTTCCCATTTAGGAAGGTTTAGGTTTTATTAACGTTCCGTTTTAGACAGGTTTTCACTGTATTAGGCTGCATTTTACTGTGTTTAAAAGATGAATAACGTTAAATTAATTAATCGGTGCTTCTACTACTAATGTAGTAATAAAAGTTAATTAGAACAATACAATATTAACTACAGTCAAACCTGTTCAAAACGGAACTTAATAAAATGAAAACCTGCCAAAGCGGAAATAATTCTTCGAAACGCAGCAATTTTCCGTGTTAAAAAAAACCTGTTCAGAACAAAAACCTGCTAAATATTCGTTAATGTGTAAGTCCTGTTTACACAGGTTTTATTGCAGTTATAAAATTGTAATCTTACTATATTAAAAATATAGTAGTAACAGTTTTAATTAAGATTAGTAGTGATAATTAATTATAATTAAAGATATCCAGATGTACTGTACGAGAGGAAACTTGTTATTGTAGTAGCATATTTTCTTAATTACAATAAAACCTGTGTAAACCGGACATGCACGGTACCAAATATTTGGTAGGTTTTCGTTCTAAACAGGTGTTTTTTTATACGGAAAATCGTTGCGTTCTGTAAAAAAAAATTTCGTTTCGGCAGGTTTCCGTTTTATTCAAGTTCCGTTTTGTACAGTTTTTACTGTATTTACCGATTTACTGAGTAAATTTTGATATTTACACAATAAAACTTGTCTAAAACGGAACCTGAATAAAACGAAGATCTATTTAAAAATATTCGATGCCGTGTGATTCCGGTTTACAGAGGTTTTTCTGTAGTATCAAAAAGTGCATAAATATTGTTTTAAATAACAATAAAACATATAAAACCTGCTTAAGCGGAAAAATTCTTCGAAACACGGCGATTTTCTATATTAAAAAATGCATTGCCTGCTTAAAACGGAACCTTAATAAAACGAAAACCTGTCTAAGTAGGACAATTTTTCGAAACGTCGATTTTTTGTTTAAAAAGAAAAAAATGCCTGTTTAAAACGTAAACCTTGTAAAGCGGGAAAAATATACTCAGTACCGTGAGAGTCCGGTTTACACAGGTTTTACTATAATTAAATTTTAATTAATAATGTATGTAATAGTAATGAGACTTGCATAGGTATGCAGTTTTATTCTATGCAAAAATAATAATAAAAAAGTGACAGTTTATGCAATAGAAGAGGAATGATGCGAGTTGAGGGAAGTTTGCTGAAACATAACAAGTCCATTTGTCTGTCCGTCATCAATCAAGAAATATATCAATCGTTTTATCTCTCTAGAAGTAAGTTTTAGAGCAATATTAAGCTAAACTGCTGACTATCAAGAAACACGTAAAGATTAAGTAGAATGTATCTAGAAAATGCTAAAGTAGTAACAAAAAAAACAGTAAATTCAGCATCGTTTACAAAAGGGAGAAGATAGCATCAGATTTTACAGCTAACTTCCTTGCTGATATCACTCTCTGTTTTGTATTATTACTCATAATAAAAAACAGTAATTACGTAGTAGCATGGTAATTAACCCCCCCCCAGTTGCTACCTTAGTAACAAAAATTGGGTGATGATTTATGGTGTTTTCGGTTAGTTACCCGGTGTTACGTAACAATATCATTACTGTTAACGTAACAAGTAACAATGCCCGAAGCCTATGTTAATTATAATTACGTCGTGTGCTACTGAAGTAACAAACAAAAAGTTATTGTAAATCGTCACACACGTGTTACCATTATAGTTCAATGACACGTCACCTAATGAGAAATACTGTTACGGCAATAAAATTCGGCAACGTAATAGTGTAAAAAAATACAAGGAAATTGTTTCTGTAATAGTAATTATTATAATAATGAATCAATATATTATAGTAGTAACCGTAAAAATGCATTAAAAAATGGTATATAGTAGTTATATTTTGTCATCAATGATGCATTTTTCGCCATTAATTATTATTATTTGTTACTATAGTTGCATCTATATGTTAACTGTGAAGTATTTAAATTATATGTTATAGTATAATATATTTCTACTGTAATTTGTTCTATACTCTATAATATATTTTCTATGGAAAACTGTAATTTACTACTATAGTAATAATATAAATTATTATACTTTACAGTACATTATTATTTTTATAAGTATTTGGTACAAAAGAAAGACAAATGAAGTATTTTTCACTTAGTTTTTGTGTTACTAAAGCTGCACAAATGCAGCTTCAGTAACAAAATAATAATAATAAAATGGTATTTTAACACTTCTCGAGTGTTATCGAAGTAATAATAATATAGTATTATTATTACTATAGTATCTTTTGTGCAATTCAAAGAAAATATTATATTTTATACGGCCTTAGTACATGCTTCTATAATAACAATAATAATAATTGAAGGTATAGTAACACTCGGGAATAGGTATTAAATTACTTTCTATGTTGCTCAAGCTGTATTTCTGCGTTATTAAATACGATAATACGCACTTAAACGTTGTAAAATTACAATTTTACTCATGTAGTAGTAGTAATAAATTCATAAATTTTGATATTACCAACCTGTAATAACGGCCATCTGCCAACTAAGGACACTTCTAAACTTTCTCCGAACAACGGGCATTGATTTGTGTGGCCTTCGAACACAGGTTTAGTTGTAAATTATTAATAAAGTAATGCTTATACTGCTTATACTTTAAATTATTAGTGTTTTTTTTTATTACTACAGTTGCATTTAGATTATTTTACTATTGTGTATATTCAATAAAGAGGTGTTTGTATACAAGAAAATAGCGATTTAATTTTTAAATTGCTGCTTTTGTTTGTGTGACAGCACTTATAAAGCATCTACTAATTGTTATTGAAATAGTATACTGGAATACGTCTTTAATAATAGTAAGGAAGAAAGACAATAAAATTATATAGTAGTATTGAAGTTCTGGTAGAATTTCTGTTCTTTCATTGTTACTGTAGCTGCATCTAAGGGATCAATTGTACAGTATTAAATTAACAAGGCAATTTTAAAGTTTTGTGTCAAAGTGTAAAATCCTCTTGGTGGTATTACATTGTCTCTCATTAAAAATAATCCGGTCAGTTCTTCTCTTCTCTGTTTTCCTTTTCAACCCCCTCTTCAATCCCCTCGGTTTTCTTTTCATTAACTGATAACTATCCCACCTTTTAAATATGATTAGAACACGTGTTTTCCTAACAAGGTTAATTAAAATTTAATTGACCTGATGGTAGCTTCTTTCTTTTAAATTAAAATCTTATTAAGATTTTAATAAGCGTGATGTAAACTGTTAAAGCTCCTTTAAATGTTCTTATTAATGGATGTTTAATGAAGAGGATCCTAATATAGAGGAGTAACAATGTAAATATTTTGCGAAAATCGTTTTAATTATTAACTGCTTTGATGTTGGTGGTAAAATTTACTCTTTGCGTCTTATACAGGATGACCTCTCTGTGTATAACTCTACTATATAATCAATGTTACCTGCACTGTATAATCACAGTATATCTTAACTGTATACAGTACAATGCATTAGTGTAGACAGGTGCATTGTATAATTAATATAGTAAAGGTGTCCAGTGATTATACAGTGAAAATTGGCACAGTACAGGTATGCAATAACTACGTAGTGTAGATAGGTAGTGACTACACAGTGTTGTTAGGCAATAACTATACAGTACAGGTGAGCAGTGACTGTATAGTTACAGTACTTTTTTAGAGTATGTGTAGTTTGTAATACAGGTGCACAGTGCTAATTACTCCGTATATAATAAATACGATAATATACATTCCTACAATTGTCAATTCTCTGTGTAGAAATTTTAAAAACACCCCTATAGTAGTTCGCGAGCTACTAGTTCAAGAATCGTATCATTTACTATTTATATAGTGTGAGAAATAAAGGTCATTCTGACGAATATAAATAAGTTACAAAATTGAATTTTATGTCATTTTGTAGCAAAAAAGATATTTAAAACAAATAATGAAAATTTATAAAAATAATTAACATTTAAATACGTTTAATTTCAGTTTTAATATTTAAAATTTCCATACTAGAGTCTTAATTAATCAACCTTTATATTACATCAAATCAANCACTTAATAAATCAATTTTTTTAATCATAAAAAATGTATTTTATTTACTTTAACAGTTGACAGAATCAATTTTTACGATTTATACATAACATACCTTCAGATAAATAATTTATTCACCGTTTAACTCCCTCCCAATTGGATAATTTTCTATGATAAACCTTAAACCAGAGTCTAGAATAAGGAGGTAGGAAAAAAAAAAGAAAAAGGAGGAGAAAAAAAGGGGGGAAAGTATGTCGTGTTCATCATCATTTATGCCTGTCAGCATCTCAGGTTAACAATGTCTTCCAGTTGAAGCTTGGAAAACCAACATGTTGCACTGCTAAGCACAGATTAAGGCTTGTTCCGTTAAACAAACTTTACTACATCCATCATAATTATCTTGTCTTCGGAACCCCTAAACGTCTCCACAGCTTTACAAAGCAACAAAGAAGAAAGAAGAGGAAGAACAGCAGGAGCAGCAACAGAAAAAAAAAGAAAATAAAAATACAACTAGGACTTCGTATGTTGATGAATGGTATACATCTATTCACAATACAGGCAAAAATCCCCGAATTATCTGACTATTTTTGTCTATAAATAGCAGATAATCCCGTAAACGTTACCTCCCCCGTAGAAGTGTCGTGAATGATAGAAAAAGAATAGAAGAGAAATACTGCTGAATCTTTCTCTTTACTTACACTTAAATGCCTTTATAATATACTGCACCGTATCGAATTTAACAGGAAAAAAATCCGGATATAAAGGGGAGGAAAAAAAATCACTGCTGTAATCTTCTTCGTTTACTGGTTCCCCCCTAAAATTAAATTTTAAGAAAAGTTGGATAAAATGTTAGAAAATTGCAAACGGTAACGTTTCCTTTGTCGTTTCAGCAGTTATTTTTTTAAAAATTTGTTATTGTAGTAGCACAATTACTACTAAAGTAACAAAATAGTAGTAATTACTTTATTAATCTTCTACTAAAACTTTTTAAATTATAATTTTTCCACTGTTATATATAAGAGGGAAAGAAATGACCCTCAAAATCAAAATCTTGGGGTCATCTTGGGGGTATAAAAGTTTTGCACGTCGAGAAATGCAAGACAATTCGAAGGTTCTTTTGTATGGGGGGAGATTTTGTCCAATCTCTTTGAAGCTTAATAACTCTTGTGTCTTTTGTCGAAAACTTCTGAAATTTTCCAGGAAAGTTCGGGTATTAATAAGGGGATTGATGCTATTAAATTTTGGTGGTTAAAAGTCGACCGAGTGGGGGAGATAAAGGGAGTCACGTGTCGTATTTCTAGTAGGGTCGGATTTACTGAAGGTTTTATTCGTTATTAGCTCATCTGTACCCTCAAAATTTAGCATTTTTCTATTCTATAATAATTAATGATAAAAAGTTTTTTAATACAATCTCATAACAGATGGCACCACATATAATTTTAACTCTTGCAGGGAAAGCTACACAACTCTTTCTTGAATTTTTCTTAAATACATATATAATTATTGATATAGTATTATTATAATTTAAACAAATGATATAAATTATATATAATCAAACCACTGACCAACGGACACTGAAAAAATGGCCTTTGTTTAGAGGTTAAATTTATAAATATCCTATTCATTTAATAATGTATTCAATAACAATAACAGTATTCACGAATACAATTATTTTATGTAATTATGAATAGTTTAATTACTCCTACAAGCGTACAGGTGCATAGAAATGTGTACTGAAAGTTTATTGTTAGTATATAATTTGATATATAATATAGAGGAAACAGAGGAAAGTTTTGTTTAGATCGATAGTAGTTAGTAGTGCGTAGCACTAACTAAGATGAAGTGCTCGATAGTTGTGTTACCTAAGGTAAAGTCTGCACAATTGAGTATTGTTTCTGTCATTTTTATCATAATTACTATCAACAAACATTATTGTTTACTGCTGTGTCTGTTTTTGATATTAACTTTGCTGTTATTACTACTGATGTTTTGGGATGGCCTACGTTTTCATTAATAAAATGATTTTAGTAAGTTTTATTGTTAGTGTAATTTAATTAATTGCTGATAGGATTGTTTTTAGTGTGCAGTATTGTCGGTATGAATGATTTTATAGATGATATGACTCGTCTAGTGTATGCTTTCTTACTGATAGCATACACTAGACTGTATATGTTTTGCTATTAATAGGACGATTCTAACTCATATATTTTTTGTTTGTACAGAAAATTAATTGTTGATCAGACAATTCTAGTGTGCGCTTTGTGTTATTGATAAAGATGAATTAATTGTTAACAGGTTTAATTAAGTATGTGCTTTGTTACTGGATAAAGTGAATTAATTATTGACAAAATGACTTTAACATACTTTTATTTTTATGCTTTAAATAGCATCAACATAATGTTTTTAATAGTATAAATGCTGTATCAAATTTGCTATTATACTTAACAACAGGTGAACAGTAATGTTTTTATAGACGTCAGAAGTCTCCAGTGGAATTGAAGGAAAAAATTACACATGTAATCTTTATGTTTACTTAGAAGAAAGTTAGAAATGTAAAATAGAGTAGAGAGAAAATGAGAAAATATCGATCAAAGTCTTGTCGTGTTTTCAAAATTTTGTAAATTTTTTTATTGATTTCTTTTAGCAATCACAAATCTCCAGTCACGTGTAACAGTTACGAGAATCGTGAAGCATTACATTTATATATTTCACTGAATTTATTACATTTAAGTCTATAAAAAAATAACAAAAGTCCATTTTTTGACATTTCTAGGATACAAAATGCCAAATTAGAACATCAGATGATTGTCATCTTAATATGTTTTGTAGTAGTAACCATATATATGCCCATTAAGTATACCTATTAAATTAGTAGTACAATAACGCTAAAATAAGCAATAGAAAGGGCCTTATTTGTTAATAAGCTAAAGTAATAATACTTTATAAGCTCTAAATGCCTTAAGGCCTCCCATTTTTACATGTAGCACTATTTAGTGGAGAAGTTGGCTTCGCTATATATTATGGATTAAGGTCCCAAATCTAAGTATAGTCTGGCTGTAGTACTTATATGAAAAGTCAGTAATAATATTGATCTTAATTATAAGTTAATTTTTGAATAAAAATAACATTAATTAATTAACATTTCAAGAAATGCTGCTATAATAATAAAATATATAATTCTTTTCAAAGCAATTCTGTCTTTAAAGCTCACGATCTACCTGTTAAAAAATTAAATGTACAAAATACAACAATTTAATTCCCAACCTTTTTATAATATATTATAACTTAAAATAAATACTATGAACTTAATAATTGAATAAATGTACAGCTCACACATCATCATCTTCCAAATCTTTCAGTTCTTCATCTACATCTTTCACTAACTTCTATGGAAAATACAGATCAATTCTCAACCCTTTTATCTGGAACAATAAACTGAAGAGAGTTATTTAAATTATTAAATGTACTGTACAATACAACATAAAAATAAATACTACAAACTTAATAATTAATTAAAATTTACAGCTTAAACATCAACATTTTCCGCATCTTTCGCTTTTTCATCAACGTCTTCTACTAACAACTACAGATGATACAGATACTTTAACATTATTTCCTCTATAAATACATTACATAAAGCCAGATAGAGCATTATTTTCTTCGAGTGCAGTGTTTTTTTCCCTTATTGTTCCGATCACGTGGCAATGGATTTCGAGTTAATCCGGAAAATGACAAAGATAAATCCAGAGAAAGATTTGGAAGTAGGAGCTTTAAGTTTCTAGTTATTTCGTGTAAATCTTAACCGATATAATATAACTAATCCTTCTATTAGAACGTGAAGCATGGGAGGAAAAAGAAAAAGTGTAAGTGAAGCTGAAGAAGAGAGAGAGAAAATGTATAAGAGAAATTGAAAAACTGAGAAGAGAATGAAGATGTGAAAGTAATTTATATCATTTTGGGTTGTGAGAGATAAATACTTTCCATTTTATTTTTTTCTTCTACTTAAATACTTATTTCATGCTCAGTGATCACATCTTATAATTTATTATAGCAGTTATCTAATCTTGTACAAAATTAAATCTATATATTTTGAGTACTTGTAACACACCGCAGACAAGTTCAATATTTCAAGAATTAAATCGGACTTTTTATATAATTTTTCTATAAAATTATGCGGTATTGTGAGTAAAATTCATTGCTTAGAATGTTATAGTTGTATATTTATCATAACTACTCTTACTTAAATAAAATTTAGTTAATTACCATCAAAAGTCGATAATTGATAGCGATGCCGAGTTTACTAATAGCGCCTTAACTGAAGAAATAATAAACGCATTTTCGATTTAATTATAGATTTAAATATGCAGTTAGACGGAACATCGATTTTCTAAGAATGGTTCATTTATGTGCAAATTATGGGCATTATTTTATGAAAAATCTGCAAAAATTTTACAACGCCCTTGAAACGTAATCTAGACGTANCAGACGGAACATCGATTTTCTAAGAATGGTTCATTTATGTGCAAATTATTTTCATTATTTTATGAAAAATCTGCAAAAATTTTACAACGCCCTTGAAACGTAATCTAGAAGTCGTTTCTCTATTAAAATGCATTAAAACTGTTACAAGTATATTAAAGTTTTTAAATAGTTATATAGTTATATAGTTAAATAGTTTAATAATTATTAAATAAATTACAATGGAACCTGTAAATAACGGCCACTGACAGAAACATAAACGATGCCATTGTAGTTTGGAGGTAACTTTTTATGCATTTTTTGTTCAAAATTCCTGGAAAATTAGCTACTGTTTACAGGTGGCCTTTGTTAAGAGGTAACCGTTATTAGATGTTGAATGTATATCACAACTTTATTGGGGAATTTACTATAATTAAGAATATATTCGACATTATTTTAAAAAATTAGTTATAAATGTTAAAAATAAATTATTAAAGTACAGTAAAACCTGTGTAAACCGGACTCGCACGGTACAGAATATATATTTCTGTTTTGCCGGTTTGAACAGGTTTTTAAACAGAAAATAGCTTCGTTTGGAAGAAGCTTTTCCGCTTAGGCAGGATTCTATTTTATTAAAGTTTCGTTTTAAACAGGTTTAACTGTATAATATAGAAAATTAACATTAAAATCAAGAATTTTACAAAAATGTTCATCATCTTTCACATATTTTAGCTCTTTGTCAGCGAAGTGTCGCATCTTACACTCACAAATGGCACATTAACTTAAAAACCGTTAGGGATTTTTAAATTAAGATTAAACCGTGTTATAAAATTTCAATCAAGCAAACGGTTTACTTAGAATAATTAAAATATTTATAAAAATAAACGTGAAACAAATCATAATTAAAAATGAAAAACTAATGCATCTAATGTCATACCTACGCCTCCCCATTTAATTCTTACGAATTTATTTACTTCCTTAAGTAATTTAAGAAGTTGTTTTACATTTTAATAATTATTTTACTGGTTAAAATGTACAAAAAGAATGTACACTAAAGCACGTAATTTTATATTTTTTGTGAGTTTTATTCATTACTTTTTCAATTCTTTAATTACTTTTATATGTAATCTGACAATAATTGTCAAATAGTTTGAGAATTTTGTTCAGTTAATTAAATCTGACAAAGAAAAAGAAATATGGAAAACAAATTAAAAATGGAAAAGTATAAAAATTTCTGGAATGTTAATTAAAATATTTTTTTATTTTATTTTTATTTAAAAAAATAATAATAATAAAAATTTAAGTAATAAAATTATTTGTTTGTGTTTATTTATTACACATTCTTTACTTTCTTGTTTAATATTTATAAGTTTTATAGATATGTAAATTATCTTTATATTTGCTTACTAGATCAAATGATAAATTCTAGAAAAAGTAATTGTAATTTAAAAAAAAAATTACAATTTTTAGCAAAAAGATTTTGCTGTTTTATAAAATTACAAATATTTACTGAAAATTATTTTGTTGTTTTATAAAATAAATAATTTTAGGGAGAAAATTATTATGTTGTTTTGTAAAATGACAGGTTTTAGGGGAGAAATGGTTTTGTTATTTTATAAAATTACAAATATTTACGGGAAATTATTTTGTTGTTTTATAAAATGAATAATTTTAGGGAGAAATTTATTATGTTGTTTCGTAAAATGACAGGCTTTAGGGGAGAAATGGTTTTGTTATTTTATAAAATTACAAATATTTACGGGAAATTATTTTGTTGTTTTATAAAATGAATAATTTTAGGGAGAAAATTATTATGTTGTTTCGTAAAATGACAGGCTTTAGGGGAGAAATGGTTTTGTTATTTTATAAAATTACAAGTTTTAGGGAAAAAGTTATTAATTTTTTTATTATAAAATTACAAATTTTAGAAACAAAATAATTTTGTGTTTTATATAAAGACAAATTCTAAAAATATTATATTGTCACTTTATAAAACGACAACTTTTCAATAATTTCTTATGCTCAAAATAAAAATAAAACGTATTTATTTTTATTTTGTCTTTTTTAAATGACATTTTCAAAACTGAAATAAATTTAATTTTTAAGAAATACAAACGTCATTTTATACTAACTTTATGCAATATTTTTGAAATTTTTAATAATTTTATTTATAATTTACAATATATAACTACTTTAATAATTTAAAAATTTTAAATAATAATAAATAAATGTATAAAAATTCAAAGTACTTTGTAAAAATTACTTTCTGCTAAAACAAACCAAATTTAATAAAAGTGTAAAATTTAAATATTATGAATGTTTTTAAAGTGAATATATAATTAATTACACTTTAAATAAAATAAAATTGCTTTAATTAATTAATAAATAATACAACTCAACCTGCAATAACGGCCACCTTTCAACTACGGACATTAGTAAGCGGCTGTTCTTTTTTCAGGAACCTTCTTTGTTGAAATGAATACAAAACAACCTCCAAACAACGGCTGTTCCCGTTAGTGTCCGTCCTTAAGAGGTTCGACTGTATAATGAATTTTTTTTATTTTAATATTAATTTTAAGAGAAATTAGGAAAAAAATAATCATTTAAATTAAATATCAGGGACGAGGAATAAAACAATAACAAGTACAATGAAAAACCTGTGTAAACTGAACTCCTACGATTCCCAGTTTGGCAGTTTTCCGTTTTGAACAGGTTTTTCTTTATTCCAACACAGAAAATCGCCGCGAACCGCAGAAGTTTTTCCGTTTGGACAGGTTCCGTTTTACGAAGGTTCCGTTTTAGACAGGTTTATCTCGAAAAACTTTTTAATAAAAAGACAATTTATTTATAAAACTTATAAACTTCATATTGTAATATTTTAGCGTGTATTACACCAATTTATTAATTTTTTAAGATAAATTTTCTTAATTTTTAAGGCACTTTTCACTTAAAAGAAGCAAAAAAAAAACACAGAAAAATGAAACATTATTCACCAAGAAAATTGACGATTTAATCAGAATGTATTTAGAAAAGGGGGAGGAAAGTACGGCGGCGTTAAAGGGGAACAATTATTTCCCTACGCCCCCCTTTGATAAAAGTGGATGCTGTAAATGCTCTCCTTTAATAGTGTAATCTAGGTTTGCTGTTAAGAGGTACGCAGGAGGATTGGATATCAGGAAAAGTGGTTAAATCGTCTCTAACTCTACACGGCCATCACAGCTTAAATATCCAATTGTGAGGCGAAGGTTTGGAAACACGCTTCCTCAATAAGACCCACTACCGAAAACACCATCTTCACTAGAAGGTCTTGACTATTAGGTAAGGGTCGAAAACTCTTCTACATATATTAAGAAATGGAATTTTTACATATCTACATAACCACGTGATTTCTTCCATCCCCCTGACTCATAAATTATTCATCGGGATGGAGAAGAATCCCATTTGACGCATCTTACTCCACTTTTTTTTGCATTTTTATATTGGTAAAGACCAAAAAAATCTGTTAAGTTGAATGTTTATTTTAAAATTGGATATAGTCTTTTGCCTTCAAATCCTCCAAAGGCTATTATTCCATTCAAAGTTGTCTCTTTTGCGTTGAGTTAAATGGTAAAGTATACGCTGTTCTGGTGGAGGTTTGAAGCCTGGAGGTAGGAAAACAAGATTAAATATCTGGAGGAAAACCCCCTCTACACTCTTCTATTGCCGTTTTCTTACAACTTATACAAGTGAGGTAAAGGTACTTTCGGGTTAGATTCGAAATCGTAAAGTATGATTGTGTACAGGACGTCGGATAAGAGAAACTCGTTTATTATCCTATAAAACGAAAATTTTAAGAAAGAATGGGAAGTTTCTAAGAAATTCTTTGGCATATCGCTTCGCCTTAGTAATTCAGTAAGAATTTCTAAAATATCTTCAAGAGGAAATTTAAAATCGTGCTTAATGTGGAAGACGTTTCGTACTCCCGAAGGTCTACGACGTATAAATTGATCATTTTTTATTTCCCTTACGGGAAATTTCGTGTAAGTGCATCTTTGAAAATAATTTTATTGAGTTTTTCCCTATATTTATTGTTTCTAAAGGTATATTACCTGGGGTGTATAGCGGATCCGTTTAAGGAATGGCAAAACAATAAACACACTTGCAAACAAACACTAATCAGAAATTATTGTCCATGTCTTTCATCACCAATTTTCATTGTTTATTTATTTATTTTTTCCTCTTTTTCCCCCTTTTTTTTATCCAGTTTCCTCCGATCAATTCCAATAGAGGAACAACAGATTGCGATGATTGCGTGTGGTAACCTGATTGTCAGTTTTCAGGGGGTTCAACGACCTGTCACGTGACTCGTTTCTCCAGGCGCCCATCAACTTAAGACTTCAAGATAGTAATGATGACCCCGAGGCAGGTGATGGTCAAAATCTGGTGTCCACATAACATTAACGGCAATATTTGTGTTGACGCCTAATCACACACACGTCACAAGACGGAATAGGACTAGGCTATACCAATAAGTTACTGTTAAGTAACGTCTTAAGTAAACAGCATTTCGATATTGCTTAATAAAGATCCTAACTAAATAACTAAACTTCGATCATTCCGCGTAACACAAGTCGATTAAATCTTATCGTAACGTTACCTAAACCGCTCTCTTCGTTCTTCGATTTCGAACGTTTAAAGTCCTTTAAAGTGAGTTAAATTTAAAAATTATATATAAAAATTTAAAATATATTAATTATTTTTAAAATTAAATAGTGTTTGATTACAATAACGAATAATTTATTCTAAAAAAATGAATATTTATGAAGAATTTACTCATAAATGACGTCATCGCTGATTTAATTTTTTTGATTTTTCTCACTTGTATTTCAATTTTTATTTTAAATTTTAAATATTTTATAAAATTTCCTGCCTTTAAAGAAAAATTTCAACTGCTTTTTTTTAATTAATTTTTTTTTACATTTTAAAAATATTTTTATATATTAAAATAAAAATCGATTTTACTAACGAAAATATCTCGAAATCTACAATATTTAATGATTTAAATTGTTTTTAAATGTTCTAAAAATATTTAAAGGAAGGAATATTTAAAGTAAAGTATTTTACAAAAGAAGTTTTTGAGGAAATTCTTTGGGAAAAATTTTTTTATAGAAGGAAAAATTTTCAAAAGGGGAAAAAATAAATGAAATAAAAATAAATTCTTAAAAAGGAAATTTCTGAAAATTTTCTTTACAGAAATTTCCACAAAAAAAATAAAAAAAATAAAAAAAAAGACTGAGAGAGAGAGAGAGAGAGAGAAATCGCCTGAATAAAATATTACTTTTAACTTTAAATAATATTTAAAATATCATTTAAAGTTAAATTATTAAAATATATATATAAGAATATTTAACGATTTTAATAGAAATTANTAATAATAATAATAATAATTAATTCATACTCATAAATGACGTCATTAGCTATTTTTCGAAGTTTGTTTTTACGTAAATTTACTTAAATTCCGTTTCTACAAAAATAAAATTATTTAAATTATTTTATTAACTTAATTCTAAATTAATTTCCGAATCGTTTAAATCATTTTTTAAAATAAAAATTGAAAAAATGGAGCATGATTTAAGTTAAATCACGACCCATTTTTACAGCTGTCTTACTTATAAAACACTCGTTTAAATCAGCAAAAAATTAATTTTTGCATGTTAAAAACTGATTTAAAATGTTAAAAATTTTTAAAATTTCCAACGAATTTAATTAATTTATCGAACGTGGATCATTAAAACGAGTACAAGTGCCGTTTTACAGATCAATCGATTAACGTTTTATCGACAGGAAGAAAAGGAAGTTAAAGGAAAGGAAATGAGAGGAGTAGGAGAAAAAAAAAATTGATAGATGTTAATCGTTGAACGTGACATTTCATTTTCTATTTAAAGCTGTTTCATTTTCTAACAAATCTCACATTATAAATATTGAAATATCTGACGACTTAGATCCATGTGTAAGTCAATGACAAATGGAGCTAGATCAAAGTCTGTCGCTAACTACCTACCCTTCGTTTGGTCAGCAACATTTTGAAGGTAATCCAGTAGGACGGATAAAAAGTACATTATCGGAAAATACCGACGACATCCTATTATGGATGTTCTTTTCTTTCCTCTCTTCCTCTTGGTGCTCTTCTTTTTTTTTCTTCTTCTTCTTTACACTCGAAGCTATTTGTTTATTTGGAAAGTGGAAAAGCCAGTTAAAAAACGTGTAATATTGTTTAAAAATTCGTCAGAAAATATTAAAAATGATGGTAAAGTAATTGCTGTTAAATATAATTTATCAGTTATTAGTAGAGGTCATGCTGGAAGAAGATGCTGTGGATAAATTGATGTTGATGGTGAAGAGATTGAAAAGTTCACGAAGATGAAAAAAAGAAATGTGAAAATTTGTTGTCAAAGTATTTAAAATTAAAGATAAAATAAGATTTAATTTGGTTAATTTTTAGATTATATACAAGGATGCTTAAAGGAAAAATTGATGTTGATGATGATGAAGAAGAAGATGCCGAGAAGCTTACTTTGATGGTAAATGAAGGTTAAAAATATAATTTTGTTAATAAATATTTAAAGCTTAAAATTATGTATTTGTTATTTTGTAGAATTTTTCTCAGTGAAAGTGATGAAGAGTTGTGAGTGTAAAAGATTGTGACGAATTGTTTGGATAAATTGATGCTGATGATGAAAAGATTGAGAAGTATGGGTTGTGAGGAAGAGAAGAAGATAAATGATGATAAGAATGCTTACAGCTCGAGGCATGAACATTAAATATGCAAGGAAAAATAGTATAAAGAAGAATAAGTAGTGAGAAAAGGGAAGAAAGTGTAAAAAAGTGGATTAATGCTACTAAAATTAAGGGTAATAAAAGTATAAATTCGAGTATAAAAAATATTATTGTAAGGTTATTTAAGAATTATCATGCATTAAAAATGTGAAAGAGGTTAAGAAAAATTTTAAATATAGAAAGCAGATAATGATGATGAGAAAAGGAAATTTTCTTCATGATATATAGAAAAAGCATGCAATGAAGCTATGAGAGAAAAATGATGCTGATGCAACTGCTGGAAATGCGTTAAAATGACGACGTTGAAAGAAATGAAGTGAAGATGTAAGATATAAATGAAGTCGAAGATGCTGTAAGAGAGCATATATTTTAAATAGATAAAGAAAAAAAACTAAGAAACGACGATGCTGTAAGACAAAATAAAATTGATATTGGTAAGAATTAATGTGAATTTCATGTATAGAAAATGAATAATGATGATGATGCTAAGAAGATATATGATATTAAGAAACGAATCAGATGATGCTGAGAAAAATGTAAGAGAGAATTGAATATGTTACTACATGACAAAATATATAGAAATTTATGAAGTTGATGATGCTAAAAATATGATATTTAAACAAGAAATGAAGCTGTAGAGAATTCTTCCAAATAAAAATTGATAGTAAAGAAAGATTTTACTCCTGTTTATTCAGGGAAATTTTTTATTAATTCATGTTAAATTTATGTAAGAGCAGATAAAAATTGTAATTTATATCTACTTGAATAAATTTTCTAAGAAAATGAACATTGTTTAGCTAAAAAAAAATTAGTTTTACAAGTCATTTCTTTTGATATACTCGACATTAAATTGAAGAAATATCATTGGAATGCCTTCTTTTACGAGTAATGTGAATGAAAATATGAGATTGTATATAAAAAATTCATAACAGTATTGGGCGGAGGCACATTTTAGAAGCTTACGGTTGGGGATTGACAGTATTGAAACTTATCTAGAATTAACAGAACGTATTTCTTTTAGACCTGGATAAAATCTCGTAGTGATCCCATAAAAATTAATACTTTTCTCTCATTTTTTGACACTCTACTCCATATATTTAAGATATACTAGAAACCATGCTTAATAGATGTACTCTATAATGCTTTAACTATAATTTAAGCATGCATATAACAAGCAAACATATGTAAAGAAAGTTATTCTAAGCTGTCTTTCTATGTATAATTGATGCAAATTTGTCAGAAAAGCTTTGTTACTCGACATTTATCAACATTTCACAATCTTCTCCATCGTATAGATTAACTTATTTTTTATATACAAAACGGCAATCAGATGGGAATTTTATGCAATTTCTACATCAGATAACAACAGAAAAACGTGGGATGACAGGAAGAAAACATGAAAACAAAACTTCAGCATAAAAACTTATCAGTAAATCTTTTTTTTTCTAACCACATTTATCAAATTTCTGATATTTTTTAATGTTTAATTCCTCACAGAGCTAAATTATCTATCGTTTAACAACACATGTCTTACTTTTTCACATAGTTTTGAAGATAAAATTTAAAAAAAAAAAATAGATGATATTTTTTTTAGAAATTCCATTAATTTAAAATATAATAAAATCGTCGTATAGCAATTTAAATTAATGGAATTGCTAGAAGAATTACAATTCTCTCAAAACACAACTCATCCGACGAAAAAAAAAAAGAAGATGCAGAGAACTTTAAAATTCTCGTCTCTATTAATTTCTACTTTGCATATTAATAGAAAAATCAAGAAAAAAAATTAATTATTTATTAGAATTTTAAGTGTTTGTGATATTTTTAAAAAGAAAGGGAAGGAAAGAGCTTCGTGCCAAGTCAAAACTTAAACGGTTCGTTGCTATTGTTGCTAATGACATACAGTTGTTATCAGTCATTCTCAGATCTGGCAAACTTAAGTATGGCTTTCACGAAGCATCACTTAACTCCCACGCGTGAAGTATATTCTAGTACGAGATCGTGATGTGGAGTAAAAGAATCCTCTCTTGTCCAATATATCAGTGTCTTTAAACAACAAGACTACGTCAGTAATAAAAGTTCCTGCAAGAAGAGGAAGAGGAAGAAAAAAAAAGGCATGCAGCTCATTGGAAAACATCGTGGGATGGTAAGAAGAATGGACTTTTTATAAAAACAAAGTTGAAAAAGATAAATCTTTGTAATTTATTTTAAAAATTTGTACAGAAAAATCTTTATAGAACATTCTCCGAGAGATTTTATATAAAATGGCATGGAAACGTAAGTGGAGGAAGGATACAAACTAAGATGTTAAAATGTTATATAAACTAGAAGAAAGAGAAAGAGATATATTTTATAAAATGTATATAAAGATATAAGTAAATAGAAGAATGCAGGTAATAAAAAACAGATTGTGGAAAGGATATGCAAGAAAGAACAAGAAAGAATTACAAGTCAAGAGAAGAGTTTTAACGTAAGATAAGAAAAATTCGAAAAGAGATGAAAAAACAACAAAGTCTGATGGAAAAAACAGAGGTATACACACAAAAAATATTGTAGAAAAAATATGTTAAACAAGAAAATAAGGAAAGGAATTCATGAGTAGAAGGGAAAAAAAGGAGAATGTATGTGTCAACAAAAGGAGGGATTGTACATGAAATTTTCATGTGTTGATGACTGCATTTCGAAAAATTCAAGAGAAAGTAAATGGCTTTTGTAATTGATTTTCTGTTATTTTTTAACTCGTAAATTTTAGTTAAATATTTAATATTTGTATTGATTTATTTTAATGGATAGTGACAAAAATAATTTTGTTTTTTCTTTAACCAAATTACAAGAATTGAAAAGAGTTGTATAATTTAACTTTTGTAAAGAAAAAAAAAACGAATATTAAATGATATGATAAATGGAAGTTAAGTCAATTTTATTGATGCTGGTCACGGATCACTAAATAAACCATTGGGTTGATATTATATTTATATAAGAAGGGAAAAAAGTGATGAACTAACTTATCAACAGCAAGTGACAGAATAAGGGCAGTTCGATAGAGATGTTTTTATATAAAATATAATGAAAAACTCGAAATAATTGCTTAAAATATACAAGAATATAATAAGATTTATTACAATTTTTGTTTATATATTATCCACGTAGGACTTAGTATACTTATTATAATTAAAAACTATACTAATATATACAAAAATTAAAATATTTAAGGATATAGAAGCACAAAGAATTAAAATTTATTAATTTTTATATATTTTTCTCATATATAAACGCAAAAAAAAAATTAATATTTACGACTTAATCTTCAATGGTTTAATCGATTTAAAAATTAATTTCTCTGGAGGAAAAAAAAAAAAATATTGTAAACAGAACAGAAGAAATAAAACATATATAATTTAATTCTGTTTAAGTAGTAGAATTTAATTAATTAGTAGATTTAAGCAATTAAACAGCCATTCTTAAATTTACTTTTCAGTAAAGCTTTACCTTTACAGATAAGAAAAAAAGAATACAATTTTAAGTCGTTAGAAAAGTTTAAAAAAAGTGTGTTTGCCTGTTAGCCTCATGCTACGTATTGTGCGAGTCCTTAAAGTAGAGCAAACAGTTGAAGTTGTTATAACAAGATGGAATTTTATTTGTAAAAGTGTCCAACTGTTGCCATTCAAGTCAGTTTCTTTGTCAATGGCAGTTTTGGTCTCCTTAAAACGAGAGTAAGTCGTTACTTGCAGTTCTTTCAACAAGGTTCTACACGGGGCTACACTTTCTCTTAATCAACAAAAGGATGATATCTTAGCTTCTAATAATAGCAAATGCAAAAGTGATGTCTTCAGATAGGCGTATTATGGTCAGGCTGGTTGGCTTCCCTGCATAACAAACAAATCGTGAGGGAAAGAGACTTATAAAGGGGCAACGTGGCTTAATTTTTTTTTCTTCTTGAAGAAAATTGCTTATTATAGAAATAAATAGATGCAATTTTTTACGAGTTTTAATGTATATAATTTTATTTTATGTAATAAACCATAAATAATTCGAAATTACACGATTTATTTGTTTAAAAACGTATTATAAGGTATCTTTATGCTTGTATACAATTATAAATTAATTTTAACAAAAATTTTGTATATAAATCTTTATTTAGGTTGTTAATTAATTTAAATTACGTATAACTTCATTTAAATAATTATAAAATTTCATTAAAATCAACGTAGAGAAAGTATATTCTATTTTAATATTCACACCAATTTTTACTTAAAAAAACAAAAAAGTGAGAAAATTTTATCCAATAAAATGATAAATTTTACAAGAATATTTCTCTTTTTAGCAGATTTTGTAATTAAATAACTGCAGAACTTATATGTGAATAGTTTACTGTAAAAGCAATTTACCTGTAAAAGAGTGTGATCTTGTGATCTTGATTAAAAAAAGCGAAGAAGAATAAATTTAAATGTTGATCAAGTTTTTACATAAAATCTATTAAAAAAAGTCATTAAAAAAAGTAAATCGTGTATCAAAATATCTGTAATAATTCACTGTTTAATTTTCTTTTATTTAAATGAAGGGAAAGTGAAAAATTACTCTCATTTTTTTTTTTTTACTCTCCAGTTTCCAAACACGTTTTAAAAGATGCCAAGTGACATGCCACAAAGAAAAGAGAGAATAAAGAAAGATTCGTTTGGCTTTAATCTGCTTAGTGTACGCAAGCATGGAGTACAAACACCGTAGGATAGAAAAGCAGAGAGAATTTTTGTAAGAAGTGCTACAGATTCCAATCTTCCGATGACAAATATTGACATAGTGTAAGCGGAAAGGAATAGCTTTCTCAACAAATGATTCCTCCTGATGATGAGTAAAGAGAGATATCTGGATTGGATAGCAGAAGATATCCCCAGGAGCATCAACGAGACAAATAAGTTGGCCTTCTTTAGACGTTGATCCATTATTCAGCTAATGTGCACCAATGAAATCAGAGATAACAGCTTTTAAACTTAGTATTGTTCTTAAAACTAAAGTTACATTAAATATTTTCTTGTAAACTTTCTGGTTCGTGTTTCTAATCCGATGTGGCAGTTTTATTTAAGAAAAAGTTGAAATATTTATTAAATAATAATAAAATTTATAAGATTTAATAACTAAAACAGTTCTGTAATAAAAATGAATAATCTTTTATAACGATTTACTTAAATTAGTTAAGAAAAATTTACATTTAACTACCAAGTGCTGTTTAAGTGTTTAGCGTATAAAACATGTTTTATTTAATTTAAAAATATAACCAATGAAAAGAAAAGTTGTTTGAATGAACTAATATTAATCATGATTAATGAATATATTATTAATTATATAATTTGTAATTAATTAAATTAGTTATCGAATTTTGAAACTGGGACATATCGTTACTTTTCTTACGTTTTGCCCAACATGATTAAAGAAAATTAAAATTTTTATCAACATATTTTCGAATAGACATAATTTTATTGTTAATTTACTTTCATTTTATTTAATTTGTCCATAATTTCACGAAATAATTTAGTTTGAAGTTAGCACTCGATGGATACTCGCTTAAAAACTGAACGTATCAATATGGATAGATAAATTAATGGGATAAAGCAACGCAACATCTGTCAAAGGGGAACTTTATATGAGAAGCTAGTCCCTGATAGATGTTAAACACGTGAATAAATTCAGAAAACTGCACGTGGCCAGCATGTTTGGCGAGGCGAGTATACCCGCGACCCGAGTTTAGTGATTTTACCACCGGGCCAACGGTGGGTCGTATCAATGCGTCATTTGAAAATATTATGTCAAAAGAGAAGAAATAAATTTCAAAAATTACTATAACATAGGATATTAAATTTTATTCTCTGATATTTTGACAAATAATAAACACGGGATGATGGACATTCGAGAACAGATCTCAGGATCGACATCGATTTCACAAAAATCGTTTTACAGTTCCGAATTTACCAACATTTGATATTCTCAAACGTGACTCCTTTCTTTTTTTAATAATTTTACTACACGAAAACATTGGATGGATGGAAGATAACACGAACAACATAACATAGTTGAGCAAGTTCCAAATCTAGGACTATGTTGTTATTCCTCGTTTGTCAAAAGATATCTGCAAAACTTCTCAAGCTGTGCGTCTGTCTGTCTTATCGTGTTGTTATTTTGCTTTTTTTCCACAAAATTCTTTATTTTTTTTATGTTTAAACATACAGGTTAAACTTTCAAACACTTGTAACCATGTAGTACGTGGACGACTTAAAAAAACACAAAACTTTCTCACTCATCAATAAATAGGACACGTTCAAAATAAAGAAAAAAAAACACATCAAAGACAGAGAGAACCAGGAGGACCCGGTGACGAACTCGTGTTAGAAGGAATGTACAGTCTTGTAGTTGCTGGTAGCCCATTGCTAGTTTTAAGTGTCACCATCTCTGGGTTATATGCCATACCCAAATAGGCATGCTTCGTCTCCATGGTTATGCGTGCTTTGGACGTGGGTGCAGGACGTGGGCGTTGGACTACCTGTCTGCGTTTTCTGCAGTGGATCAAAAGAGCTACTACTGCAGCCAGGACCACAGCGCTAACGACAATCACAGCTATGATGATGGGAAATGGAAGCGTGGTCACTGTTGTAGGGATGTGATGATCTTGTGGTTCTGTAAATGAAAAATATTTTAAATAAATTAGTATAATCCTCCAGGAATATCGTTTCACATTATCTAATTTCTAACTTTATTAAGTTACTAGAGTTTTTGGATCCATATATAAACAAGAGGATGCATACAAATATTGAATCACATACAAACCAGAGGACGATCTTCATAAGAACGTCGTCGGTAAATTATTTACATTTTTATATTGAAAAATTCATATAAGATCATGAAAATTATAAAAAAATGATATAAAACAATCAAAAATAAATTACATCTTTTTTCAAATTTCAATTTTCAGGAGATTTTTGTTAGCATAATTCTTTCATAAATTTCTGAGCAGATATGCTATGAATCTACTATATATTATACTGTATTGATTGCTGTACATTCAACTATACACGCTGCCTCTACGTATATCAATTTTAAAACAAATAAATTGAGACGAAGATACAAGACGACGATCCAAACAGCATCATCACGATTGCAACTTAAGCCGTGTAATTTAAATTCCTTTTCATATTTTCTTCTTAAATTACATAATAAACAGATACAAACACAAATGAAGCGTTCTCATTGCAAATATCGATCACAAACAGGTACAAGTTAAACAGATTCACTTGATTTTCTAGCAATTCAGCACAAGACCAAGCGTATCGATTGAAATCTGTTGCTGCAGAATTATCATTAATTAAGATCCTAATCCTAACAGAAACTCAACTCCAGAAAAATCTGTAATTCTATTAAAGTTTAGAACCTTCTACAAAGTTTTGTTAAAGAATACAAACCTGTAAAAAACACACTTACTAGAAAGGACGGTGAGAAAGGCACTGCGAAAACTGTATCCAATAGTATTAGCTCCCAAACATATATATTTTCCAGAATCTTGTTCCTTAGCATCTACAATCAGCAGCTTGTTGAGAAATGAACCATCTGGTCTTTCCATTACTTCTGTAGACTTTAACACTCGAAAATATTCATTCTGTACATTTATTATATTCTTATTCTCTTCATTGTTCTCTGGATCTTCTTCATTAATTTTCTTTAACCACTATAAAAATACAATTATTATTATTACGATTATTTTTAGATAATTCGAATTTAATACGTTAAATAAAGAATTTATAGTCGAGGGGGTAGGGGGTGAAGTAAGCTTTGGGAATTTAACTAGATTACTTCAATCCCCTCCTCCTCTCTTGCAAAAGCACCCATGGGCATCTTCAGTTCATATTCAGTGATGTATAGCCGAATATAATAACTGACCATCGGAGATTATAGGAATTATGGCATGGTAATTATCATGGAAGAGGGTTATACAGTAATTTATAGTAAACAACTGAAAGCCTTTATCGATTTGTGAAGAGAATAGATTAAGTAAGTATTATATTGTAGGAAAATTTTCTTAGAATAATCGGATTTAACTAACGTTTAAGTAGCTTAAACAACGTTAGAATGTTCGGAAATTTTTGCTAAATTAATCCATTAAAGTCGAATTTTCGAACGGGTATGGATTATGAATCTTATAATCTTTCAGTTATGATTTTTTTGGTTAATTCTAGACGAAGTTTGAAAGATTTAAAAGAGGAATTTTATGTGAAAAATAAATATGTGTTACAGGAAAATGTTAGAAAATACAGCTTAAGATAAGTACTTTGATTATTAGAAATGTATAATCTCATTAGAGAAGAGTGTAAAGATGTAAAAATTTGAAGTTAAAGGTTATGGAATTAAATAATTAAATTTTCAATATGAGTAGTCACGTCAGAAATATAAATTAAACATCATATTAAAAACTTCAAATAGGAAAAGCACTAAATTATGGGCCAATATTTGTCTAAATATAAGAAAACTTATAAGAATTCGAATCAAATCAGCCATCTTTCAAGCAATATTTTACTTTATTTTTGAAGGAAGAGCAACCTGTTTAGCATAAAATTGCATATATATATATATATATATTATAGTTTAAATTAACTTGAAAGTAACAATTAACAATAAATATTGCTTCAAATGAGAATAAAAAACTAGAGCAGAAGTCTAAATTAAACAGCAATTACATTAATTTCTTTACTGCTTAATCAGAAATTCACTATCTCAATATACAAAAATCCTTTTAAATATAATTTACTTAGCGTAACACCGGAGACAAAATTTAAGAAAATTTACAGAAATTTAAATGTTACGTTGTATTTAACAATTAAATTAACGATTTTAAAGTAAATTTTCTTGTCAAAATTCGAAAAATTATATATATTTTCATCTCAGTAGTAACTATAGCAACACACGTGTTTTTCTTCCCTCCACTCAAGAAGAATGTTTTCTTGTAGATAGATGAAGAGTAAGTAGATAGAGGCAGGGTGCGGCGCTAAGTAAATGATGAAGGTGAAGAAAACACTTTTAATGACCCCAATAAATCAAGAAGGTGGATTCTTACACAGTTTTAATGAATCTCCTTTCTATAATGGGTAATTAATGATGTGAATGAGTAAGTAGACCTTAAGATAAACGTGACAATAAAAGCTAATGACTTACGTGTATGCGTGACGTGATGAGGTAATAAGTTACGATACTTACCTTACGAAGATTTTTTGGCTATAAACAATGGATAAGTGCTTTTAAAGCTTTAAGAAATGATGCGAAATTACAAGATTTAGTAGCATTTTAAGTTGCTATGTAATGAAGAGAAAATTATCGTTAAAGTAAATAGCTAGCTTCTTAAACAATTTAAAGAGAGGAAAAAAAATTAATTTGTAGTCGCCTACGAAATTTTAAATATTGAAAATTTATTTCTTGGGGTGTTTATCTTAATTATTTTATTTTTATTTATTTTTTCAAGAGGGATTTAAAGCTAAAATTAATGCTGAATTTAAGAACTGTTAAGGGTCTTTACTTCTTTAATTCAACAATGTTCAGGGTTTATAAATTCAGTGTTTATAAGATTATCCTTAAACTGAAGACTGACTAGTTTCAAACTCAGCACTATTCAGGAATATCCTTTAAAATATCAATAGTGATTAGGCTGACCAGTTTTCAAATTCTGCACCGTTCAAAATGGCCAGCCCGTCCGAGCGAGGCGCGAACCCACGACCAAACTCCTAGTGTTCAGAGTACGAAGAATGCTTGGCCACTGGTGGGCCTCATGTTTTATAGTAATTAAACTTTTTTAAATATAATTTAAACTGAAAAGAAATCTAAAATTTCTGACATAATTATTTATAATATGTCAGAAATTTTATTTAAGAATTTTTTTAGAACACCAAGATGTTTTAGAAATACTGTGTACCTGAACATGAGGAGGCACATCGCTTTTGACTCGACACTGAAACACAGCTGTTCCTCCATACTCCACAGTTGTGTTAAGAGGATGCGATCCGGTCATTTCTGGTTTACTGTGTACTCTATCTGCAAGTAAAAACCATATAAATTAATTATAATTACTACTAATTTAGTTATAAGAAACATTCTAACAGAGGATAAGTTCTGCATCCCCAAATTGTACAGTACTCAACATAATATAGAAAAAAAAACCATAGAAATTAGCATCTAAAACCCAATAAATTATGTTAGAAAACCTTACTATACGTTAAAACTGGTTTGAACGTGTTCATAAACACATCAAAACTGATTCAAGGATTAAAAAACAAACGTTTAAATAAGCTTGAACGTATTTAATATAGCTAAAAGAAGACTAGAATGAGCCAAAGTGTATTAAAATGCGTTAAAATACGAATATAACACACATTAAACTGCACATAACACTGAAAACTTAATGTTTCAGACTAACAGATTCTCAGAGAATATGAGAATTTTATATTTAAAACTATTAAAAATTCCGAAAAAACATGCAAAGTTTTACTTAAAAATCTCTTATTTAAAAATATATTGACGCTGTTTATGTGTAGAAACGTGACATTAGGACCATCTGCTGTTAAGATACGAAACGAAAAAGTAGACATTCGTTTTTGCCTTTTTGAAGATTGTTACTTGTCACGCAAACTTCTACTCATTTTGATCTCTCTTATCGAATACTAGACACATATCCTTTTATTGAAGGTGTAGCAGCACACGAACTACTCACTATCAACTGCTTGTGCCTGAATGTGTGTTTACACATTTTTTTCCTCCTCCCTTCTTGTTTTTTAACAGCTTAATCTTTAAAGGAGGTAGTTTTTTCCCCCTTCGTAAATTTTCTGTTTTCACTCGTCTAATGCTTGAAAAAATGAGTGTTTCGTCATGTGTTTTTATATATTTTGTATAAACAAAATAAATCAGTTAAATAACTTGTTTTTCTACAATTTTAGCAAAAAAATTTACTATTATCGTTTTTCCTACGACAATATACTAGCTACCAATTCATATTTCGCGAGTTTTTTTAAATAAAAGTATTTAATATCTTATTCAATAGCAAGAATGATGCAGAATAAATTAGATTTAACATGTTAAGACACATTTTAACATGTATTAAAAGTGAATAAAAAGTATTTTTATACAATATAAACCTGCAAAATATACACTAATAAAGTTTTGTGTTAGAAAATATACTCAACAATGTGTAAATTACGTTTAAATTTTTATATTTTTGTATCTAAACACATATTTAATTTAAAATATTTAAATTTTACATTTTTATCCAATCGTCCTTAAGATAGTCATATTTCAACCAATCATTGTTCACATATGCTGAAACTTTTCAAACGTTTATTTCTGATAAATTTCACAGAAAACCACTTATATTTACTTATAGAACATGTTGTAAAAATAAAAATAAAATGGAAATAATTAATTTTTTTGTAAATTTAATTAGTTTTGTGTGAAATTTGTCAGGAAAAACAAGTATAAGAAGTGTTAGCAAATGCTAACGATGATTGGTTGAAATCGTTATCTTAACAATCATTAGCAAGAAAAAGTAAATTTCAAATACTTATAAATTTAATTATGTTAAAATACATTAATTTCTTAAACTTAAATATAATTTACACATCTTAAAATATATTAAAATCATATAAACTGATGACATAATTTGACATATGAAAAGACGTGTCTCAATAGTTTTAAAACAGAAAAATCTATTGAGTAACACTGATAATGTATACAGTGTTAATTAAGTTGTGAGCAATAAATTCTGTTTCAATAAATTGCAATTTTCAGTCACAAAATCGCCAGACTATTCGATTTATGCCCGGCGATTTGGAGACTATTTCATTGCTGAATATCTTCCTCTTGGAGAAAATCATCCACTAATTTATCCTGTGAAGACTGTCGAACATACAGCACTAGAAAAAAAAAAGCGTAACATAACGATCAAGCAGCTCATAACTCATCACTGTATTGTTGAGAAGTTACGGCGCTTTCATCTATTCGAGAATAATGCAAACCACTACCGCCTTACATGATGAGAACTAGCTCCTCTTCGGCTTCCTGTATACAATTTATCTTAAAATCATTGTTCCTGTCGTTGCCAAAAATTCAATAAAGAGCTGGGTTGGTAGTGATCTCGTTATGACGACGTGCAGTTAATGTCAAATAACAGTCATCACAAATAATTGTGTCTCTTGTACCATCTCGTGCTAGTCTCCAGTTACGTTTCCAGTATCTCGAAACCGTTTCCAAAATTTAAGAGCAAAAAACTACTTGAGATTGGCTTGCTTTCAACTTATCAATAGTTCTACTCTTTGAAAGAATTCGTATAGTTCCTATAAGACATAAACCAGAAAGGAAGAAACTAACACAAAATTCATCAGACTTTAAAATAAAGTAAACGAAGTAGATAGAGAGATTAAAGTCTTCCTTTACTATATAAAAGCTAATTTAAATCTGTAAATTTTTTGCCTTTAAATCTATAAATCCTTTAATTTATTTTATTTTAAAAGGTTTCTATTATTCAAACTTAACTTAAAGACACAAGACTAAAGATAAATGTAATTAATGAAGAATAAACTGTGAGTTAAATATTTTTAAAAAAGAAACTATAAAAGTAATTAACTTATAAAGCAGAGACTAAAAGAAAATTCTTATATACACAATAATAATAATAAATTTAATTGTAATTAAATTATCGAATTAAATTAATTGTAATCAATTTCTTATTATACTAACAAATAAATTAATTACAATCAACCTGTAACAGCGGCCACCTCTGAACAGCGGCTATTTTTCAGGAACTTCTTGAAACGAATAGGAAATAACCTCCAAAGTACGGCCATATTTTTGTCCGTTGTTCACAAGTTTTACTGTATTATATACCGTACAAAATAACGGCTACCTACGAACAACGGAGATATTTTTATGTCTTTGTCAGTGGCCGCTGTTTACAGGTTTTACTGTATTACAATAATTAATTTAATGTTTACCAGAGGGAATTCCAGATACATCGAAATCATCCGCATCAGGATACAAGTTATTCTGTTGAGATCCCTGTGAATCCCGATTGATTTCGCTTCCATAATCGTGATCCGCTGCATAAGAGTAAAATTAAATTATAATTATAATTAAAAATTAATTACGATCGTATCCGGCATAAAACACTAAAATATTTATGCAAAATTGTTAAGATCGCAGCAATGATTTGGCACAATAAAATATAGTAAAACCTGTCCAAAACGGGACCTGAATAAAACGGAAACCTGCCTAAAACGGAAAAAATTATTCTTAATTGAGCTATTTTCTGTATTTAAAAAAACCCTGTAACCCGTCTAAAACGGTAGAAATACGCGGTACCGTGCGATTCCGGTTTACACAGGTTTTACTGTATTGTTTTAATGTTGTAAATTAAATATTTTTAGTGTATTTAAGTAGATTTTTACTAGGAAAAAAAAATTAGCTGGTAGAGGGTGGAGGAACGGAGAAAGGTTTATTGTAATTCGATTCTCTATCAGAAATTTCAACAGGGGGGGAAGAAATCATATCGATTACACTATCAGAAGACAGCCAGCGAAAATGTAACACGATGCAACAAAACCCACTAGCTTATCTTCAGCAGTATTTTCTAATTTAATTTCAACAGTTCTCTCTAGATAATTGAATGAAAACAGAAGACCTGTGTATCAAGCCTTAGGGGTATGTCAGCTACAGACAGTTGTGCCATCACCAGATGCGAAATGCAACGTTGTTTCAACCATTGAACATGTTGATACAGCGTACTCATCATTCTCCACGTTATTAAATGTTTAAGTGAAACTCTGATTTCTATCAAACTAAATTATATACTTTGAGTTGTTTCTTTTTTCTATTGAAATTTCTTACTCGATCGTATTAAAATTATTTCATCTTTCTTACTTCAAGGATTAGTTAAGGATTTAAAAATTGTTAGTTTTTCAAGAATTAAATCGAGGGTTTTAATTGCATTTTTTATAGTTTTTAATTAAGATTAGTAGCTGTATTTGCGGGCTCCTGTGTTATGTTGTGTATAAACTGCGATAGTTTTGCTGGATTATGTTGAATTGTATTGTGTTATGCGTTTATATTACGTTTTATTAGATTATATTATATTTTATTAAGGTATATTAGACTACTTTAAACATTTGTAAAATAATTTTTGAAATACTTAACAATTATTTTTCTATAAATCCAGTAGACTCTTGTTAATTTGAACTCTTATAATTCAAATTTCTTCTTAATTTGAACTGGACACTAGTCCCCATCTGATTCCTATTTCGAACTAAAAAAATTTTTTATGTAATATTTTTCCCATGCCTTGAATAGTATACCTATCAGTTTTGGGGACAACCCAGTCATTTGATTCAGCTCTTGTAATGTGCTGTCATTTAAATTCTGCTGTTTAAATGTCTGTATTTATTTCTGTTTTTAAAATTCACTATATATTTGATGGAATTTAAAAAAAAAAAACAATTGTTTCAGTTATGCTACTAACTTTTCATTCATAAACATATTGTCACAGCAAAGTGACAGGATGTAAACACTTTGTTTATAGGCTGTGGATGTTACGCAGGAAAGAAATAGAATAAGCTAAAATAATTAACATTTATAAAGAAAAATCAACAATAATAAATCGGTACTAAGGACNGGGAAAAAAACTAAAAAAAAATTGATTTTTTTTACATTTATTTTTCAAAGTCTTATTTTTATTTTAAACTTTAAAACTTTACGAAATTATTCTAATTTATTTAAATAATTTCACTATAAAAAATAATAATAATAATAAAATAAAAAGTGAATTTTCTTTGAATTTTTTTTATTTATTGTTTTATTTTCTAAATTACATTTTAAATGCTTCTTTTAAAAAGACTTTCACCCTTCTTTTCCATTAAATTGTTTACTTTTATATAAATAAAAGCAAAAGCTAATATTATAAACATTTACTTTAGAAAAATTTAAAAAAAATTAAAAAAAAAATAATAAAAGGAAAATAAATTTTAATTCAATTCGTAATAAAAATAAATAAAATTAAATTACGAGATGGCAAAATTCGTTTAACGTTACACAAGTTCGTTAAGAGACATGTTAATAAAAATAATTAAATAAATTGACTGTAATCCTAACTTGTAACCAAAGAAAAATTTAATTAAAACGTAAATTAAATGTTTGAAATTTGCTTTAAAAATGATTAAAGAAAAGCAAATATTCACAGTGTATTTCGAGTGAAGAATTTACTTTCTTTCACTGGATATTCCTTATGGAATAACACATTGTTTGTTATATTCCTGCTGATTATCTACTGTATGTGTCTTGAATAATTCTAGTTTGTTCTGTGATTATGCCTGATATAAGTGCTGAATGTTTATGTTTTATGCTTTGATTATTCCTGATGAATATTTATAATGCAAATATCAAATATTCTTTAATATTACTTTGTTATACTGGATACTACTGCTTCTAGTACGAATATTATTGACAAATCTGACACGTGATTTGCACGCTTAATACTTTAATTTAAATACTAAATGAAATTTATAGTTTTTGAATAAAAATCAATAAACTTTTAAATATTTTACACACATTTCAAGGCCATAATTAAGCTTAAGGTATAAAATATATTGTAAACAATTCCCATTAAATATATATTACTCGGCAGCGTGAGCAAAACAATTATAAATTACCAAGTAAAAATTTCTATCGATTTGAAGCATCTTATACGTTCAATATTAATGGAATTTAGCCCCAAAATAGCTATCTAACACCGTACGTAATTGGTTAATCTCGTTAAACTTTAGCTACTAACGATCTTTTAAAACTGAAATAATAATAAATAACACAAGATTTACTTGTATGCGCTGCAAACTTTACTCCTTTACAGTAATAAATAACTTTCGAATGTATGATTTGCTGCTGAATTTATTAAATTTATACAATTTTCTAACACACTTGGGTATTTAAGTGTTAATGGAAAGTTGCAAACCCCCGCTACATGTGCCTATCTCTTGGAAACATACCATAGGAGTTACGCAGTATGCGAATTACGTGCTTTAGTATGGGCATAAATAAAATATAACTTTGGAAAATTGGAATATTTCAGATGCATATTCAATTGGAATGAAATCGAATCCGTTGGTGTGGCTCTTAATATAAGAAAATGAGACCTTTTAACACTAGGAGCATGACCTGAAGAATCTGGCAAGCAGCTTCTCCTAGTTAATCTTCTTATCGAATTAGAGATTAAGAGCAGTGATTGTATACAAGATTGCATCCTTGTTGAGCTATTCTGTTAGAAAACGTGCTTGTAATCCTGTTGTAAATGTGAACTGCGGTTTATTACTAAAATTAGGGCTGTACCTGACACAAAAGCGATCTCATATGAAGAGAAATCGAACAGGTAGTGAGATATAGAGACAGAGCTTCTATTTCTGTTGGCAGATTTTAATTAAATTTCGACTCTCAGAGAGAGCAGATCGTTGCACCCAAGAGAATAGCTGTCAACTTAAGCGAACAATAGAAAGCTTCACTGTACAGTATCCACCCAACTATTGTCCAACGTGCAACAAATATTCGAAAGGTGCAACACTAAGATTACACTCAAATGAACAGAAATAATTAAAATTTCTTTTCACTTTATCATATTCGAGGGACTAAATATAGATCCTGTCAAACATTCCCTTCACTTCCCCCCTTTTCATTACTAGAAACGCTTTAATAATGCAAAGAGATAAACTTATTATACATTCTCAATTTTGTGGTTATTAAGTTAATTAATTTATAAATTTTCGATATAGTTTACGACGCTAAATTCGATCAAATTCGTCAGAAAAATTCCCCCAGAAAAGTAAATTAAGTTTAATTAATTGTGGAAAAAAGTTCACGCGCATCATTCGCATCCCTCTTTTTTTATGCTCCTTAATTTCCAGTTTATATTTTTTTTAGAAGCCAAGAAAAGACTTAATTTACTTAAACCCCTTGCAAAATTGTCTATTTGGATGCAAAATATCTCCGTTATTTATTTATTTTTTCCTTTCTACTCACCTACAACATCGAGAACAAAGCTGTTGTTAATAGAACCGTAAGCATTGTAAACGATGCACGTGTAATTTCCACTATCAGATATTTGCAAGTTTTGAAGATAAAGGGTCCATTTTCCTCTTTTACCAGAGGATCCATGCTGCATGTCAGGAATCGGTTTTCCATTTTTAAGCCACGTGATTTGGGGACGTGACGCCGCCGTGGCACCACATTTAAGTCTGATGGAACTCCCTAATGGACGATGTATAATTTGATGTTGAAAAGTTGTCAGTTGAGTAAATCTCGGTTTACCTGAAAAACCACAAGAAAAATAATAAAATAAAATAAAAAAATAAGTTAATGTCGGAGAAATCATCATCATTTACAAATCATTCATTCAGCTTTAACAGTTGTGATAGGGAACTAAATGGTTGCAAAGTATGAAAATGTATAGTTAAATTATTTAAACTAGATCATTATTTAAAAAAGTTTATCTTGATTTTTGTATTTTAATGATTTCTCTTCTCTCTATTTTTTTTAAATATTTATTTAATATTTATTTAAGAAAGAAAGTTTAATAGTTTAAAAATTTTTATTTTTAAACTGAAAATGAGGTAAGATATAAAGGGTGGCCCGAAAGTCAGTTAACCGACGTTAATATTAAATTGCTTATTATAAGTTTTTTTTTAATCTTTAAAAATGGACTACTTTTTTTTGTTTCCAATCTTTCTTAATTAAGGACGATCTTATTTTGCTTACAAACGATCTCGTTTTGCTAGTGAAAGATCACATTTTGCTCGAGGAGAATCGCATCTTGCTCGTGACAGATCACGAACGATCTATTTTGCTCAAGAAAACACGCATTTTTTTTCCAGAAGAATGTATTTTGCTCGAGTAAACACGCATTTTTTTCCAGAAGAATGTATTTTGCTCAAGAAAAATCGCATTTTTCCCAGAAGAATGTATTTTGCTCAAGAAAACACGCATTTTTTTCCAGAAGAATGTATTTTGCTTAAAAAAACACGCATTTTTTCCAGAAGAATGTATTTTGCTCAAGAAAACACGCATTTTTTTTCCAGAAGAATGTATTTTGCTTAAAAAAACACGCATTTTTTCCAGAAGAATGTATTTTGCTCAAGAAAACACGCATTTTTTTTCCAGAAGAATGTATTTTGCTTAAGAAAACACGCATTTTTTCCAGAAGAATGTATTTTTCTCAAGAAAAATAGCATTTTGTTCCAGAAGAATGTATTTTGCTTAAGAAGGATCACATTCGCAAGAACAAAAAGGAATCTCTCTCAACTTTTTGACACGTTTCTAAAAGTTGCCGAGGCTTTTTCGCCAGAAAAAACTTCGGTAAACCGGCTTTTGGTTCACCCCTTATATAAAAAGTATACACACACACTGTAAAAATGAAAACTGTACTCTTTCGTAGATTACTTTAAAAGTAATAAACGAAAATTATCTTTAAATATAAATTATAAGTGCTTTAATTAAACTTTGTAAAGATTCATATTCCTTACGAGATCTTTAAAATTGAATTAAACTAAATCTCAAAGGATTCTAAAGCTAAAATTTCATCATAAATTAGTACAAATCCCAACGTGGCCATTTAAAATATGATTATTCTTAACTAAGGTAAACGTACAGAAACTAGTTTAATATATTTTACTTGAAGTTTTAGCATTTAATTAAAGAATTCTATAATTTTATCAATTAATTACAATTAATTTATTTTATTACAATTTTTAATGGCAATATTTTATCAAGAATTTTTAAAAAATTAACAAAGAAAGTAATAATAACAATAATAATAATAAATTTAATTGTAATTAAATTATCGAATTAAATTAATTGTAATCAATTTCTTATTATACTAACAAATAAATTAATTACAATCAACCTGTAACAGCGGCCACCTCTGAACAGCGGCTATTTTTCAGGAACTTCTTGAAACGAATAGGAAATAACCTCCAAAGTACGGCCATATTTTTGTCCGTTGTTCACAAGTTTTACTGTATTATATACCGTACAAAATAACGGCTACCTACGAACAACGGAGATATTTTTATGTCTTTGTCAGTGGCCGCTGTTTACAGGTTTTACTGTATTACAATAATTAATTTAATGTTTACCAGAGGGAATTCCAGATACATCGAAATCATCCGCATCAGGATACAAGTTATTCTGTTGAGATCCCTGTGAATCCCGATTGATTTCGCTTCCATAATCGTGATCCGCTGCATAAGAGTAAAATTAAATTATAATTATAATTAAAAATTAATTACGATCGTATCCGGCATAAAACACTAAAATATTTATGCAAAATTGTTAAGATCGCAGCAATGATTTGGCACAATAAAATATAGTAAAACCTGTCCAAAACGGGACCTGAATAAAACGGAAACCTGCCTAAAACGGAAAAAATTATTCTTAATTGAGCTATTTTCTGTATTTAAAAAAACCCTGTAACCTGTCTAAAACGGTAGAAATACGCGGTACCGTGCGATTCCGGTTTACACAGGTTTTACTGTATTGTTTTAATGTTGTAAATTAAATATTTTTAGTGTATTTAAGTAGATTTTTACTAGGAAAAAAAAATTAGCTGGTAGAGGGTGGAGGAACGGAGAAAGGTTTATTGTAATTCGATTCTCTATCAGAAATTTCAACAGGGGGGGAAGAAATCATATCGATTACACTATCAGAAGACAGCCAGCGAAAATGTAACACGATGCAACAAAACCCACTAGCTTATCTTCAGCAGTATTTTCTAATTTAATTTCAACAGTTCTCTCTAGATAATTGAATGAAAACAGAAGACCTGTGTATCAAGCCTTAGGGGTATGTCAGCTACAGACAGTTGTGCCATCACCAGATGCGAAATGCAACGTTGTTTCAACCATTGAACATGTTGATACAGCGTACTCATCATTCTCCACGTTATTAAATGTTTAAGTGAAACTCTGATTTCTATCAAACTAAATTATATACTTTGAGTTGTTTCTTTTTTCTATTGAAATTTCTTACTCGATCGTATTAAAATTATTTCATCTTTCTTACTTCAAGGATTAGTTAAGGATTTAAAAATTGTTAGTTTTTCAAGAATTAAATCGAGGGTTTTAATTGCATTTTTTATAGTTTTTAATTAAGATTAGTAGCTGTATTTGCGGGCTCCTGTGTTATGTTGTGTATAAACTGCGATAGTTTTGCTGGATTATGTTGAATTGTATTGTGTTATGCGTTTATATTACGTTTTATTAGATTATATTATATTTTATTAAGGTATATTAGACTACTTTAAACATTTGTATGTTAGGTTAACGTTGAAATTTATAATGTTACACTACTTTTAGGTTAATGAACGTTTTGGCAGTGGCGTAACTAGAAACGTTATAAGAGGTCCGAATTAGAACGTGCACACCAAAATTTACCCTGAACGACTAGATTAGAGCTGTGGATGAAGAGTAAACTAGGTATATACACGTGTATAAGTAAAGTAGCGTAACTAAGGGGACTTCTGCATCTCCCTAGTTACTCTACTGCATTTCAACTTAATATAAACATATCGTAACCTACGTTAAGTTACGGTAGAAGTTAAAGTTTTGCCTATTTTTATAATTTTTATTCGATATTTTTCATTTTATTTGTTAAAATATCATTCAACAGTTTGCTACGTGTTTTATTTTCATCTCGTCCCGTATCAATTTATCAATAAAATCAACCCTTTGATACTTTAATTAAATTAATAAATTTATTTTATTTTCTCATTTCCAAAGAAAATTTAATTTGATAATAATTTAAATATTAATAGTGTTAATAAATTGATTTAGGATATTGTAATTGATTTTAATTTAAATATTATAATTAATTCATTAAAGGTAAATAGTAATTATTTAATTATGTAAGACAACACATTGATTAATTTAAACCCAATAATCTATTTTAAGTTAATTTAAACATTTATTTAAATAAGAGAATTAAAAAAAATTTAATCAAATTTTATGTTAAATTTAACTAAAAAAATGAGTATTTTATCCTCATTAATTTAATTTATATTAAAAAATTATATTGTACACAATTTATATTTATTTATTACATAAATTTTAGCAGAAAAGCTTACATAAGAGTGAAATTTAATGTGAAAATTTCAAGAGAAATTCCTAAAAATCAGTGGATTAACTTTTATAAAAGTAAGATTTAAAGTGAAAATTATAAGAATATCTTCTTAATAATAAATTAATATGGGAATTATAAAAGAAATACCCCCCAAGAAATGAAAAAATATATATAGATTTTCATTGTGGGAAAGAAGATGAAAATTTAAATGGTATAAAATTATAGAAATAAGAAATATGATTAAAGAAAAATAATCGGATTTTTCTTTTTTGAGAATTGTAAAGAATCGGATATTGAATGTGAAATGAGATAATATTCAATATCTTTCCCTATTCTAGATTATAATGGATGTCGGATTATTCTATGTAAGGAGCTTAGTCGGGGAATATACAAGACAGAAAAGGGAATTTTTGATATCATTCTTCAATAGAAATCTATTCAAAATGTTTTTAGATGAAGTAAAATTATATTAGGAAGTATAGAATAAGTTGAATATACTTTAACATACCTAATTTATTTGTGTCTGAAGAAATTATATTTATATATAAGACTGTAATTTTAATAGGGTAAAAATCATACTTGATTACGCTGGAAGAAAAGGTGATTAGAATGGCGTAAGTAAGATTTGATTTGTTGTGGCCCTTCCCCTACACTTAATGGTGATACGTGTACAAATTTCAGGCCCTAAAGTATAGAATTGAGGCCTTAAGATTGGTAGATCCTACTAGAGATTCTAGGGCTCTAGCTGAGAAATAAGAGTGTAGTGTTATGAGCAGATAGGATGGATGAGAAAGTATGAAAAATATAAAATGATTAGTGTAATTAAGTAATAGCCTCACTATAAGGAGATGGGAGATAGTATAGAAGTAATGAGTGTACAAAATACTAGAAAATTTTCATTATATTCGAGATATTCTTTGTCAGTTTACACTATTTTTAGTGTGGCAAAGTATAAACATCTTTCCCCCAATTTTGGCAAAGATAAGCCACCAAATAATATATTTTTTCGGAATTAAAGCAAATACGGGTGTATAAAGAAGGGACATGTGTGATAGGAAGAATGGGGAGAGCTGACACTTCGCGCAAACTGTAGGTATCAGTTGACGAAATCAGCCCCACACCCTCCTAATGATAAATACCTAACTACGACCCTGAGTATACCCCGCATTTAAGTAATGCCACAAACTACACACACCCCAATTTTAACACCAGATACACGTGAAAACTTTATCTTAAACTGCAAAGTAATGTAACAGCTAGCAATTTGGAAATTTTTTTTTCCTTGTTAAATTTAAAGAATTTATTTAATTCTTTCTCCTTTAACAAAATCCTTTAAAGATATATTAGCCTACACCATAAGTCCAGAATTAGAAGTAACATGACCGCAGTTTTCTTCTAATGCTCTCATTTAGTGAGAAGAGCACCTTGGAAACTAAAGCACTCACTCTTACAGGACACACGAAGACAATTTGACTGTCAACCCAACGACAAAATCAAGCATTAAAGAGAAATAAAGAGAGAGAGAGAGAACTGATAGGCTATTTTCTATTATATAATATATTCTGGTTCGTTCTCATCCCCCTTTTTTTTTCCTTAATATAAATGGTATTTTTAAGTGTAATAAAAATTCAGCTGTCTGATACGTCTTCTTAGAAGCAAGAAACAATATATAAGAAGTGAGGTGGTTTGAGTTATTGCTGTGAAAATCCGGATGACACGTGGAATGAAGACAAACCACCTGACATTCTGGGTCATCAGTCCCCCTTGGGAAATTTTTCACTTCAATGTCTAAAAATAAAAGAATAACTTCTTCCCTTCTCGTGGAAGTGTCGCATTAAACTAACACGTGAAATTCCCTTTTTTTCCGAGAAAAAAAATGTGAGATCCAATGTGCCAAACGTTAAAGAATTAGCTCACTATCTCCCACCCCTACCTTACGACATGTTATTAAGTTGTTTATGAAATCTAAGGTTATTCAAATATTTATCGAACCTGTTTACTGTGGTAAAGTAGGCCGCCTGATCGACGCCTTTATTGACCTTGGTCAACCTGTCTTAGAAGATAATTTGGCTTGTTGCCTCTATAAATAATAACTCAGTTCAATTGCATTACCGGGTATCCAGTGACCTTGCAACTTTGATGGACATTTGGAACTTAGGAGGACGTGTTATTAAGTGTATGCAATGGTCGTGAGAGTTGAATTATGGTAAAAGTGCTGTTTAAGGGTTTAATCTGATGTTGCATTAGATAGATAATCGTATAAATTTGCTATATTCTTTTATAAATTAAGCCTTTATTTTATTATAATTAGGTGTGAAGAATGTAATTTAAACTGTAGAAGCGTAAATTTGCATGTTTAAATGGAAGATTTTAAGCAATATTCTTCGTAAAGTACGTACGAAAGTGCAAAAATTATCTATAAAAACTTCTATTTAGGAATGTTAGATAGGCTTCAAAGTTAGATAAATTGAATTAAGAGTTGCAAGACTGTATATCTAAACTATGCGATAAGATAAACGTTGAATGAATAATTACAGGAGAGCATAGATTGCTCTGCAAGGAGGCTACATCATTTAAGACAGGTTGCTCCAGTTATATCGTCAGATAACTTAAGTTAAATCGATTATAAGTTTATATAGTGGATGTTGCAAGAATATAACAAGATTAATTTAATGTGTATAAGTAATATATTGCACATTAATGAGCTTATATGTGCTTCTATAACCATAGATGGATGGCAAGCGAGTTTAAGATGAGTAGAAATTAATCAATAATTTTTTGATATTTGTATAGAAAGAATAAAATTGTAAGTTAACACTTGTTTGATAATAATTTTTGAAATATGATTGTGTTAACATGCAATAATTTATGTAAGTTAAAATCGTTTTTTATTCCCCCCCTTTGGTAAAGGAGTAGTTTGTCTCTTCTTGGTGCAGGAGAGGTTGTTTCCCATTCAGTGTTGGGGCAGCTTGTTCCTCACTTGACGTAATTTCCTCCTTAGAGCAGGGACAGTTTGTTCCCTACTTTATACAGGATCAATTTCCCTCTTGGTGCAGTGGCAGTTGTTTCTTTCTCAGTTTCCCTTAGAGCACGGGCATTTTTTCTGTACTTGATGCAGGAGAAGTTTACCCTCTTGGTTCAGGACAGTTGTTCCTTCCTCAGTTGTTCCCCTTAGACCAGGATAGTTGTTTCTGTATTTGGTGCAGGAGCACTTTACCTTCTTGGTTCAGAGGGAGTCGTCTCTCCCACAGTCTAAGAGTAATTTGTTTCCTACTTGATGCAGAGGCAGTTTTCTCTTCGATGAAAGGTAGTTATTTCTCCTTCAGTTCTTTTCCTTTAGAGCAGGGTAGTTTTCCCCTCAATTCGGGATTTTTCCCTCGATGAAGGGATAGTCTGTTTCCGCCAATCAAAAATAAAATATAACAGGTATACAGAAAAATATACCTTTCCAAAGAAAAACGGGAGCAGTAGAAGGTAAGTTTAAAAATTGATCAAGAAATCCCAAAAAATAAAACCACATACTAACATTGCAGATGTAATTGAACTATGTTGCCATCTGCGCTATACAATCCCACTAATGACACATTAGAAAGAACAGGGATCTATTACCTTGGTAACAACATCCTGACGAAAAAAGCAAGTACAGGTTGTGATGCACAAGAAACTATCTACTACTACAAGAATAATTGAAAACAGAGTCTTATTAAGTATTAATAAACGTAGAGCATAAGGTTCCTACCGAGTTGCTTTCTCTCTTTCTCTCTCCTCTTTCTCTTTGGCTGAATATCATCAAAAATTTACTTACTGCTGATTTATTTGCACTTCTCTTCGATTTATTAGTTAAAGATTACATTAATGGAAATTTATGACGTCAAATATGGCACTATAATTCAATTTACAAGATAATTCTCATAATCAAGTTTATTGATGAATTATGCTGTTAAAAAGTAAAGCGTTGGACAAAGTACCTCTAAAGATGGGAGGGGGAAATAAAGGTAAAGAAAAACATTCCGGTTATTAAGTGGCACGAAGAAATTTATGCAGAAATTAAATTACAAAAAGGAGAAATAAATTTAATTATATTTATAAANTCTTGGTGCAGGAGAGGTTGTTTCCCATTCAGTGTTGGGGCAGCTTGTTCCTCACTTGACGTAATTTCCTCCTTAGAGCAGGGACAGTTTGTTCCCTACTTTATACAGGATCAATTTCCCTCTTGGTGCAGTGGCAGTTGTTTCTTTCTCAGTTTCCCTTAGAGCACGGGCATTTTTTCTGTACTTGATGCAGGAGAAGTTTACCCTCTTGGTTCAGGACAGTTGTTCCTTCCTCAGTTGTTCCCCTTAGACCAGGATAGTTGTTTCTGTATTTGGTGCAGGAGCACTTTACCTTCTTGGTTCAGAGGGAGTCGTCTCTCCCACAGTCTAAGAGTAATTTGTTTCCTACTTGATGCAGAGGCAGTTTTCTCTTCGATGAAAGGTAGTTATTTCTCCTTCAGTTCTTTTCCTTTAGAGCAGGGTAGTTTTCCCCTCAATTCGGGATTTTTCCCTCGATGAAGGGATAGTCTGTTTCCGCCAATCAAAAATAAAATATAACAGGTATACAGAAAAATATACCTTTCCAAAGAAAAACGGGAGCAGTAGAAGGTAAGTTTAAAAATTGATCAAGAAATCCCAAAAAATAAAACCACATACTAACATTGCAGATGTAATTGAACTATGTTGCCATCTGCGCTATACAATCCCACTAATGACACATTAGAAAGAACAGGGATCTATTACCTTGGTAACAACATCCTGACGAAAAAAGCAAGTACAGGTTGTGATGCACAAGAAACTATCTACTACTACAAGAATAATTGAAAACAGAGTCTTATTAAGTATTAATAAACGTAGAGCATAAGGTTCCTACCGAGTTGCTTTCTCTCTTTCTCTTTCCTCTTTCTCTTTGGCTGAATATCATCAAAAATTTACTTACTGCTGATTTATTTGCACTTCTCTTCGATTTATTAGTTAAAGATTACATTAATGGAAATTTATGACGTCAAATATGGCACTATAATTCAATTTACAAGATAATTCTCATAATCAAGTTTATTGATGAATTATGCTGTTAAAAAGTAAAGCGTTGGACAAAGTACCTCTAAAGATGGGAGGGGGAAATAAAGGTAAAGAAAAACATTCCGGTTATTAAGTGGCACGAAGAAATTTATGCAGAAATTAAATTACAAAAAGGAGAAATAAATTTAATTATATTTATAAATATATATATATAAATAAAATAATCAAGGATTTTTATTGTTATCCTTAGGTCATTATGTGGACTGGTTTATCATGAAAGTTATTGTGGTAATTGAAAGCAAGTATATAATTTAATGATAACTCATTGTGTGCTATTACAGTAATAAAAAAAAATGTTACTGGCATTATATCAATTTAATAAAAATAATGGTAATTAAATGCGGGATTATGTGAAAGTATTCAACGAGCAGTAAATTGCTAGCAATTATTATTAGCATTAAAATGTTTAAACGTGTTTAACCTGTAAAAATATGTATAATTTTATATATATATTTAAATACATTAGACCTCGATATAATGAACTAGAGAAAGCTAAATTGTATACGTAAAAAATTGTAGGAAATAGCAAAATTGTTCACTAAATCGAATAATTAGTCGATTGTATTTAATACGGTCGAATCTTCATACAGTAAACACCCGAAATAACGTAGTGAAATACAGAAAATAACCGATTTAACGTAGTTAAATACAATAACTACTCTTCATACTCACAACATAAATGGTATAAGCGCTAGTACTATTTACAACTCTATTTTATTAAATTCTTAATACTTTTTTTAACGTTTAGACGTTTAGAATAATCATTAAAGCACGATAAATTAAAAAAAACAGAAGGGATATTTCGCTATAATCTCATAAAAACAGCTGTTTCTTTCACTAACGAAAGCTATTCTCGAAGGAAGAAGGGATAAGGGGGGGGAATCAATACAGCATCAAAAGTCGAGATTTTGTAGATATTTGGAAGTAAACACAAGGAAACGTCAACACTCAGATTGCAAGAACTTTCAACTTCGAAACAACATTTGCTCGGATTTGTAGTTTTATTGAAGTGAAGTTTTGGTATGCCACATACTTCTCAAAGATATTGCAACTCCCTCAACAAGAGCTGTCAGAAATGTCAGATAAAGTCGAGGACACATAAGTCATGGAAATATTAAAATCAACCCCTATATATCTGATGTAAAGATATCTGCAATCAGTAAAAAAAAAAGTGCTGGGAGGCAGAAAAATACGAAAGAATTACACTCCGTCACACACACACATATACACGAGTATAGAAATGGAGGGGGGACCATTCTAAGAAGATAGAAAACCAGACGACGCAGAAGGGAAGTAGTGAAAAAAAATATATAAAAAAATAAAATAAAAAGGAAAAAAAGGAAGTTGAAGTAAATTAAGCACTACCCTGCCCTAGATTAGCATACGAATGCACAAGTTGGAGTTGACAATTCTCATGGACCGTCGCTTCTCCTTTCATGTTTGGATGCTTGAAGGATCTCCCTATTCGTCTAAATAAACTTCGTCAAATGGGTCTGGTTATTGATGCTGATTTAAGTGGAAATTTCTTTATCTTCGTTCCTTATAATTTTAAATATTTCGTAAAATATCTAGAGAATATTTCCTGGCTTTTAAAGTTTAAGGCATATCTTGACATACAAAACTAAGAATATTTTATGGCTGGGTTAGAAAATAGTATTTTTGATAAGATGGTACAGTATTAAGAATTTTCAATCGAATTCTTTCATTTTTTCTAAATTTTTTGTGATTTAACTTTAGGATAATGTACTGTAACGTTTAAAAGAGATATTTGTCGAGTTAAGTATTAAGAAATTTTGAATTTAATGTTAAAAAATTAAAACAAGAGAGAAAAATGTACTTCAAACAGTGGTAAATTATCTACTAGACGCAATTAAGCGCGCGCCTAGGGCCTCGACGTCTGGAGGGGGCCTTAAAATTTACATAGCTAAAAGATAACATGCATCTAAAAATGTATTAAGAAATTTTGAATTTAATGTTAAAAAATTAAAACAAGAGAGAAAAATGTACTTCAAACAGTGGTAAATTATCTGCTAGGTGCAATTAGGCGCGCGCCTAGGGCCTTGACGTCTAGAGGGGGCCTTAAAATTTACGTAGCTAAAAGATAACATGCATCTAAAAATTTACTATTAAATTATGATTAAAATGAAAATCTTATTATCTAGATATTTTATTACCTTTTTAATATAAAAAAAAAAAACACTTTTACATATAGGGACCACATAACAAAATTACGCCTAGGGCCTCAAGGAAAATAAAAATTAAAGAAATCCAACTAAAAACTGGATAAGAAACGATAAAAATGCATATTAATCCTCGAGAAGACATTAAAAACTTGATCAAATTAACATTTTAACTTGAGCAATAAACGTGTTTTTTTAATGGTTATAAACGTACCCGAAAATTAAATATGAATAAATCTTAGTGTTTATAACAAAAACCAAATAAAAAATCGTCATCTTTTTGCTCAATTATCAACATTCCTTTCGAACTGGAAGTAGTAATTTCTAATTAATAACCATCTAAATGTAAATTATCACCGATCAGTTGTGTGCGTAATTCCGAGATTAAAAACCAGAAAATTAGAGAAAAATACAGGGAAAAAAATATATATATAAAATAAAATAAATCATCATCTTCATGCATTAAACTAGACTTTTTAAAACATTTAACTTCCTCTTATCTCAGTTCATCGGCCATCAGATGATGCCATAAAACGACACAACCGATGACACGACCCTCTCCTTTGAAGGTCAGCAAGGAAATATGCGGGACATTCATGCATTTGTAATGCCTCCAGTGAACTATGGAGTTGATGTTCTCATAAGTTAACATTAGTTCCTTCTTAGAATTTAGTTCTTCTTTACTTCTTAATGCCCTCCCCCCTGGAACACTTCACGAAAAATGCCTTCAATTAAATGTATTCTACGGATGTTTACTAGGAGAATATATGATGAATGTTTATTTTTAAAATGGAATATAAAATTTTAAGGCCATTTTAAAACTTAAATAAACATTAAAGATATTGAATATTTAATCATTGATGCTGAAAATTCCATAATCAAAACTTTAGCAATTACTACCCTTAGGGATAAATCCGCTTTACGTCATACTTAAAACTTGTTATTAAAGAGTGAAACTCATACAGAGATAAACATTATTCCCCATTACTTTATTGTTTTAAAATTCAGAAAGTTGGTTGTAAGTTACATCAACAATCCCTCCAGCATATTTTCTATTTTTATGGAATATTTACAGATATAAATTTATTTAAAGAATGGTGAATGAACCGTAAAATAAATATGTATTTTAAGATGTTTTTTTTAAATATTTATTTTATTTTAAAATGCTCAAAGTTATAAACAATATTTGTTTTTTTTTTATAAATAAAATTACGTGAAATTTCAAATTCTTTTAGTAAAAAATTGCTTATTTAAAAAAAATTTTATGGTGTTTATATACATAAAAATAATAGAAAATAATTATAAATGTAATAGATTTTAATTGTAATTTAGTTATTTTAGTTTAATTTTAAATTATAATGAAAAAAAATCTTGTTTTTTTACGTAATTAAAGATGCGCTCCCGTGAAGTCAGCAGCTGTTGATTGCAGCATTAGATAAGAGATTTTTTTTATGTTTTCTTATATTAATAAGCATTTTATAATAATAAAAGTTACTTTTTTTTGCCTGACTTCGATAGGAACCATTGGCATGACCTCAGGATTGGATATGAACCATTGAATGACCTCCCTAAGTCACTCCAATGGTTCCATGCCATGACTTTGTGTATTAACCACAGGGCATGAATCAGTACCCCCAAAACGCCAGAAATTTATGTTGTTACTTGACTTAGTTAATTGGGTTTGAACCATTGGCATAACGTCAGGAATTAGGTACGAACTATTGAATGACCTCCCTAAGTCACGGCAATGGTTCTATAGTATAACCTCGTGTATTAACCACAAGACATAAACCAAAATTTTAAGAATCTCATAAATTTACATCGTTAAAGATGAAATCCTCAAAAAAAAAAAATTGATTTAAAAATGATTGAAAAATTATCCTTACTTAGAACAATAAGAGAAATGTTGAATTGGACAATGCCGAAACCATTAACAACACGACAAACATACAATCCCGTGTCATCAGCAACAGTATCTTTGATCTTCAAGGTTCCTCCGGATGTTACTCGAAACCTGTCTGTGTCGAACATACTTAATTGCTCCTTTCCTTTATACCATTGGAAGAAGAGATTATCTGGGTCACCATCTACAGGACACGGCAGGTGGACATTGGTGCCTTCTGGTACTATTTTGTGCGTGTCACGTGCTTGGGGTAATAATCTCGGTGGCCCTAAAAAATAGAGAACAATAGAATAAAGAAAAAATAAATAATTATTTACTTAAAAATCCTATCAATCATCATCAGTAAGATTAACCTTACACTATAAAAAAAAAAATTGAATTAAAATATAGAAGAGTAAAGATCTTTTTATATCATTTTTATTGGGTTCTTATTATTTTCTCATTCGTCTCACGCTGTTTCTTAGCTCTCTACATCCATTTAAATTGATTCTGTTGAGTTAATTCCAACTTTTACTGCTCCTTCCCCCTCATCTTCTTCTATTTGTAGTAGATCAGACTTGACATTAACGTCTCTAGGGATGTTTAGCGTGAGAAGAACTCGATAAAATGCAATAAAACAAAAGTGAAATGTTAAATTTTTGAATTTACTAACTATTTATTTACAGAATTTTAAACTTTTTTCAAAAATTATTTAGGTTTTTGTGGAGTAACAAATCAATAGAACGTAAGGACAACTGAAATTGCTTCAGTTTTCGAACTTTATAAGTAGATAAAATCCTTAATAGCCTTTAAAATCCTTGATTCCTTTATTTTTCTTCCTTAATTATCGTTCAAAATCCTCGAAACTTTTATTTTCTCTCCATTAAAAACACTAAATTTCCTTCAAGGAAAAGGATATAAAGGATATTTAAGAGAGAAGAAAGTAAAGGAATAATTTTTCTACCTTAAATATATACGTTTTATTAATGATATTTAAAGAAAATTAAATTAAAAACAATTAATTTAGAAACTAAAACAAATAAATATTTTATAAAAATAATAACCAAGAAGCGGAATATAACTGTAAAAAAAATAATAATATAATAAATAATTTAGGAGTTAAAGTAATTAAATTTATTTTCAAAAAAAAGAAAATACAAATAAAAAATTCAAACATTAATTTTCTTATATAAGAAGTTAGTTTGAAGTTGATTACTTCTTTCCTTTTTTTTTTCTTTCTTTTATTATATTGCAAAGAAGTAATCATTTTGGAAACAATTACTTCTTCATTTCTAAGTAATAAACTTAATCACTTTCCAACTGGAAATGATCAGCTCTTGTTTGTAATGTGATCATTTCCAAATGATTATTTCTTTATTATACTCGGTAAATTGTAATTTTCTGAAAAAACTCAATTAATATTTTTCAGAAAATAATTTATTTTTAAAAATATTAATAAAAAAAAAGTTGTGGAGAAATTTGTCCACAGGAAGAAGATGCTCTTGTTAAGAAGTGGATAAAATTCTCAACTATGTAGGAAAAATGACGTGTTTCTGCATGATTTAATAATGTGTACAGCTTACTTTTTATGTTTATCTTAGATTTTTGCCAAGTTTTTTAAAATTTGGTAGCACTTTATAGAGTTCAAACTTCTCCGTTGAATGCCAAATTTCTCGTGAGCTTCTCCTTTGGAAACTGAAATCCACAAACCTCTCATGATCTTCTTCTTTGGAACTGAAGACCAGAAACCTCTCATGATCTTCTTCTTTGGAACTGAAGTCCACAAACCTCTCATGAGCTTCTCCTCTGTAAACTGAAGTCCAGAAACCTCTCATGAGCTTCTCTTTTAAAGATTAGTTCTCAAACTTCCCAATGACTTTCTACTTTAGAATTATTTCAATAAATTTCGTGTTAATTTATTTAAAAATCAAAATTATGCAAAAAAAAATCCACGAACAAGCAATATTGTAAACAGCTCATAAACTTTTCAAATATGTTAACTGTATAAAAAAATATTGCATTTTTTATATAATAAAATACAAAGTAAAGGCAACATTTTGCAATTTTTCATCAATAATTTAAACTTTTATTACACTTCACGCACCAGTTTCCCATTTATACCTCAAACAAATTCCTCACTACAACCTTAATTACAATTAAGTATTTAATTTAAAATTACAGTTAAAACACCGGAAAATAGTAAAGATTTACACAATTAAACTTAATTTCTAAATCACAAAAAAATAGAAAATAAAAGAAAAAAAAATTTCAAGAAAGTCACGAAGACAATTTACATTTAATCCTTACAAATTCAAAGAAAATTGTAAATTTAAAAAATAAAATTAATTTCAATTTAATTTAATTTT
>NW_019385394.1:0-13279 GCF_000671375.1 Centruroides sculpturatus
ATTAAATGGACTTTTTTTTTTAGCAAGTCCATTATACACTCGACCAAGACACAATGGAGTGGCGGGTGGTGAAGGATGGGAACAGACATGTCTAGACTGACCCTCAAAGAAAAATTCTGGAATCAAATCCAGAGAATCGAAAAACTCCGAGACCCCCAGAGTGGTGGTTTACCACCCAAACTGCTCGGACATCCAGCTATCAACTGCATTATCTTACACTGCTCCTTCCGAACCTATATTCTTCTACCAATGTCCACACCACTTGTCCTAGCAGCTCTAGAAGCCATTTTTTTTGTAATGACTTTGGGTCTGATTGTTGCGGTTTCCAATCTGTTTATTGATATCTGCATCTCTTCGACTTCTCTTTTATTTTATTAAAAATTTAATAAAGAAAATTCAGTAGAAGACAAAAGATTGTACTGTTGTTTAAATGAAAATGTAAGAAATTAATACCAATAACAATACATGTTTAAAATAAGAAGTTAACATGTAAATCAACCAATTGTATGTCAAGGCCTATAGTTAAATAAAACAACAAGAAAAATGCTCGTCATTCTTCTGCGTCTTTTTCTCGTTGGCGCCCATTTAAATTTACGTTCTCCACACACCTTGAGCTGGTCCTGGATCTAATTGTCGAATAACCATTATTGTTTGTCTTATAAACACTGTATACACTAGATTATTCTGTAATAAATTATTCTGGTTCTTTCCATTGTAATCTAATTTTATAACGATAGTCTCTTGTAACAGAAGACTTTGCTAATACATATAATGTTAAAACTGACTGTAAAATTAAAAGCAATTTATAGTCTTAGTATGAAATATTAAGATGAAAACACTACTTTTGGTTTTGTAATTGTTGCTAATGTGTAAAGTGAGTAATAATGAAAAATAAGTATATTTAAATATGTCATTTTTCAAGTGTTTGAAAAAGAGAAAAATAATTATTTAATTTTTAATATATTCGTATTTTACTAACCTCTCGGTTTCTTCTTTCACCTGTAAAAAATAAAATTAGTAAACAAAATAACTATTTTAAATTAAATGCTGAAATAATAACATGTGTCATACAGAAAATACTGAACTGAAATAAATTTGTTTCAAATAAACGAAATACACAAATATGAAAGCAATAATGAAATAAATACAACAGATTTCTTTATTATTTATATATAAACAGTCTTGTAAAGTTGTAAAAAATCTTAATTACGGCCGGAATGTGTATAACATAAAGTGTTATAACTGGTCAAAATTTGACCTTCGAGTTTTTGGAATTTTTCGGCCTCTTGACGTTCCACGAGACCCCAAAATCTAAAAAGAAACCCTTGTGAAATTGTTTGTGTCCGTCTGTGTTTATTTTGTATTATAGCTTAGCATTGGTAAACCAAAAACTTTCAAACTTGGCAAGATTTGTTTTATATATGTTGCATTAATACTATTAAATTTAGGTAATTAAAGGTCCAGGCTGTAACGGACACTTTGTACTGTACATGTGATTGGTCGAGTTGCCAGTGGCGCGAAGCTATTGTTCGTGGGATTATGACTAAACGCCCCTAAGGCAGAAGACCTCTAACCGCGAAAACTGAAGTCGTTGGGAGAATAACCCTGCGCGGTACGAGAGGAACCGCAGGGTCAGTCACTTTTCGGTTTGGTCTCTGGTTGTGAGGACGTCGACGAGTGCGAGAAGCAAGAAGAACGAACGTATACCCCAGAATAGATTGGAACCTTGGGGTACGGACTCACCATTTGAACTTGTACCTGGCTAAGATTCCCGTTAGCCGTAACACAGGCAGGGAAAAATAGAGGGGTGCCATATGCTACATCTAGAGAGGGGAGGTGCCAGACTTAAAATTTTACTCGTTATTGGCCTCTAAAATGTTCTGTTTTTTTTAAATTGATTTATAACTTTAAAATTAAGTCTTTTGCCTATTTTATAATAATATAAAAATTATTTTAAAATAAAATCTGATAACAGAGGCTACCATNTTGTAAAGTTGTAATTATTTTAATTATTTTTATGTTCAAACTGATTTTAACCAGATGTATAGCAAGGTAACATTCCAATAGACAATATGCAAAAGGTTTTTTTCAGTTTACAGCAGTATTTATTACACAAAATTTAAGTAAAGCTTAACATGCCGATCTTGCCCAGATCTCCCCTAAAAAATGAACATTGGACGAAAGACCTGTTAACAGTCAGCTGCGAGGTTGGTGTTTTTGAAATTGAAATTTGTTTGTAAACTGAAAATTTTGAGCATTTGCAGGTTTTTTATCTACCCAGCACGTCAAACAATAGCAGTTTTCATGAATGATAAATATTCATTTATATTGATATGAAAGAATTTTAATTGTTATTGCTTTCAAGGTAGACCATATTATAAACTGGAATGATGAAGTTTCGTATGAAAAATTTATGCGAATAGGTTTATATAATAAAATTACATCCTGTATTTCTATCATACACGAAAGACGATCTCATTAAAAGAAGATTTATGTTACATCCAAGTTACGATCGTTAATGTATATATTGATTGTTTGCTTTTGATGAAGTTTGTAAATTAAATTCCGTATTTTTAAAAGGTTTAAAAGCATCTGCCATTAAGGAAGACACTAAAATTATTCAATAATATATTATATTTTCTCATTTAAAAAGGAAATATTAACAAGAAATTTTAAAACATCAATGCACGATCTATATATAAATTTAAGGATAAAGAAAATTATACACAGGATTTAAAATAATTTTTGGAGTTTGTAAATCTAGTTTTAAATTTAAAATTCAACAAATACTAAAATTGTTGGCATTGTTATATTATTTCATCGGTTCTTTGTTTACGGCAGAGCAGAAAGTAGTTTTGTTTGTTCCAAAACTTTTTTTTTGAAGTTTATTCGATTTTTAAAATTATTGGATTCTGTCTCTGATAAATCGTAATAATTACTAAATATTGACGAAGATTGTCTCTATCTTTTGTATGTTCTCTTTTGACTTTCGTTACAAAAATATTTTTTGTAGATACAAACATTAATTTTCGTAACAAAATTTACTTCTAAAACAAAGTAAATCGTCCACTTTTTGACAACCGATTGTTAAGAGAAAACACTGGTCTTCATAGAAGACTAGTGTTTTCATAGAAGAAAATTTATAAAAGTCTTTCTGAATACAGTAAAATGTTTTTGCAGTGGTTTCTAGGAGATGGAAACATAATCAAGAACTGCGCTAATGTAACGTACAGTATAGTACCTATTGCTTAGCACGGTTGTCTTTGTCATAATCATTTTGGCTACGGAGAAATAATCAAAAACGGGGTCATGTACTGCACTGTAACAATTTACATTTCAGTCTAAATTCGGTTAGTCCTAGTTGTAACTTATATTAGAGACTCAGCTTGGTTTCCTGTAAGGTTATGATAGGTTAGGTTAAATTACGATTTGTTAACTTTAGTCGTCTGGTTAGGTTTGTCTTTAGTTATGGTACTATAATATATATATCAAGATAGTTAACGTTTAAAACACAGGTAATCACAATATTTAAAAAATTATGAGCCAATCATTAACGATGAACCGTTTGCTCTATGCCCGTTCCTTATTCTAATATACTGTATATTTCATACGAGAAAAATAAATTGATAAAATACAAGCGCTGTATAATATGTTAAATTTAAAAGAAGTCTTTTATTTATTCAGTACGAAGCTGTGGTATAAACGGATATCAGTTTCATGTAGTGGAGCGTTATAGCTTCATGGGTTTTAAGCAAATTTGAGTTAGGGGCTCCATGTACAGTACAGTACAGTACAGCGTTGACTTCAGACATTTTAATACGTAGAACATTCTATTTCCATCCTTACACAAAACGCAATATTATATATATTCTATATATTTAAATAAAATCTCATAACAGATGGCTCAACACACAATTTTAACTTTTTTGCCAGGATAATTACGCAAACTCGTTGCTGGATCTTTAAGTTTTGTTGTTAGAAAATTTTATTAAGGTATTATTTTTGATTTGTTTCTAAGAGGAGCTAGAAAAGTCTTTACAAGCTCCGTCCTCTATTTAAGGAATTGACTATAACTGTTTATAATTAATTGTACATAAGTACTGTAATATTAAATCTGGTTAATTAAAAAGTTATTCAATATGTAATATTGTTTACAATATCGTTACTATTAGTAAGGAAAATTATATTTTATGACCTTGTTGGTGTGACTTTTTTGGCTTTGTCTTAGTATATTTTTATTTTTTGTTATGTTTCTTCTGTATAGTTTCCTACGTATTCACTGATTTTACGGTTGTATTTACTGCTTACAAAATTCAATTTTTTGAATCTAGCGGCTCAACCATCGAAAAGTAATCCAGTAAACTGTATAATAGCACTGTCGCTTACATATTTATTTAAATTATAATCAATCACTGATACATGAAGTTATTTCGATCTTAACGAGCTACTATTTATTCTGACATTGTCACAATGCTCTCAATTTTATTATGTCGTGACCCTGTACATCATACTTTTTCAGTTAACAATAGAGTCATGCCGGGTTATATTTATTCTGAAAATTTTTGGATTGAAATAACATGGCTTCTGCTGCAGATCGGAAGTTATTATACAATTAATAGAGCCCTCCCACACCTAAGCTTTCCATATCTGGTCTCGAATTCCGTCTATTTAACCGCATTTTCTAGATTAAGGAAGGACAGATGGACAGACAGACTAACGCTACAGGTCTGCAATCATTAAAACTCTAATTTTACAAAGTATTCAGGTGTATATTATTTAAAAGATAAAAAAAAAAAACATAATAATGATACTTGAGGTCCCAATACATATTAATAGAAATACATTTTTTTTTTTAAATCTAGAATCTAAAACTAAACTAATAGTAGAGTGTATTATTTAAAAGATAAAAAAAAAAAAAAAAACGTGAAGGTTCTGTCAATATTCCCCTTCCAAGAAGGAGGGATCCGGGTTCGAATTCTATTCGAAACTTCAAGATTTTCCTGAAAGTACAGAACGTTCTATCAACTTTTCATTCATATTGATAAGTACAAGGTACATTTCGACTTTTCAAGAGTGAGAGTTCAATACACAGCCGGTTTCAATTATGTCCATTATAACCGGTACTTTAATGGAACCCTGTAGTATGTGTTGCCTAGCATTAGCAAATGCAATTTCGTTCGAGAAGAGAAGCAAATTTGTCAGACTTCGATCGAAAATCGTAGATTGGTTTTCTATTTCATTAAGCATGATTAAAGAATAGTTGAGGTTATTAACTAGTAAATCTCTTGCTGAAATCCAGTTAAATTTATTTACTAATTCTACTAAATTAAGGGATGAAATTAATAAAGATAAAATAACTAAACAAAGCTTAACTCATCTGTATTAATTTTGAAATTCTAATTCTTCGCATGTATTTTCCTCGTCGCCCCTTCATTCTCTCCTTTCCTAGTTTATAGGAATTACTTTCCTCCAAAGGAATGTTTATATTTACTTTTCTAACCAATCGATTGTTACAACAATATTTTACTTGCAAATATCTTAAACAGTAAACTTTCCACAAATTCAAATTGTGTTAAACAATTCTAATCTCTTTTTATGTTATAAGGTAATTAATCCTAAATGTACAGTACTTATAATTACAAATTAACATATAAATTAATCCGATAATTAATTTATATGAGAACTCGATTAAAGAAGATTTTAAAATTTAGAAGTTTTAACAATGATGATGATAATTTCTACTTTCAAATATTTATTATTATAATAACACAGAATATTATATAACGAGCAATTATTTATTGTGACATCGTCACAATGCTTTCAATTTTAGTAGTATCTTGCTCATATACATCACACTTTTCCTGTTAACACGAGTCATGCCGTTATCTAACTCCGTTCTCGAGATTAACGAAGAACAGGCGGGCTGACAGACAGACAGAGGAAGTTTATATATAATAACACTAAAAACGATGGTTGGATTCCCTTGTCGGTCAATATAATGCTTTTTGAGAGGATTATCAACATCTATACTGAATTTGTGTTCTTTGTAAACTATCGATTATAATTTATGCAAATATTTATAAAGCATGACTGTAATAACATCTCTAGGATTAATTTCTGTACATCATTATTATTAACAACAATAGTGATTTTATTAACATCTGACACACCCTGTAATCCAACAATTGTCACAAGTTTCCGTGTTTAATACATTTAATATTCAATGAATGTTATATTTTAAATTTTCCTCAATTCTTCTTTATGATGATCATTTTAAAAAGAATTAAATAAACAATTCGAATAAGAAATTATGGTAACTTGTCATGTATGCTTTTTGCAAGAGAAAAACTTTACGGCTCTACGTATTAAATAAATACTTTATATTGTGAAAGAATAAAAATATCCCTGAAATTGTCACAATAACTTGAGTTTTAAGCTTCGCAATTGCATTTGTAATTTTATTAGATACATTCGAAATGTGTTATAATTCTCTTGAAGCCACGATATATCACATTATGATATGTGTTTACTGCCTCGTTCGTAATTGGTCCACACTTTTTCGAAGAATCTAAACCAACTGAACCAGTGACTCGTCTATCACTGCAATGAGATGTTTACAAATGCTGCTCAACTTTGTTNTAAATTTTCATATTAATTTGAATAACTTAAAATATAGATGCTTATTTAAAATTAATTTCTTCAACATTGTATGAAAAGAAAACTACAACTAATGTTTACAAATAAAGTCTAAACTTACTTTAATAGATGATCCTCTCTTTCTATTTCCCTAATATTTCGAAAAACAATATTTATATTTACATTAATAGTAACGATTTATTACAATAAATGTTAAAATACTATACTGAGAAACGGATTTAAATATGTACCAAAATTCCTGAACCTCTTCCTCTTTGACTTCTTTGTCCCTTGGATAAAACAATTTTTCATTATAATATTTATTTAAAAATTATATATTAAAATAAAACAGCCATTAAATGATCCATTTTACTAAGAATACAAATGAATCAGTTTTATTAATATTTCAATATAATTAAATGAAAAACTTCTTACCAAAATACCAGATCCTCTCTGTCCCATAAAATTCTAAAAATAAATAAATAATACAATTAATATACTTAGAAAGATTTTACTTCTAGCAAAAGAAAGTGTCTCAGATGGAAGTTCTTAATTTCTTTCAAACTTTTCCTAAATTTTGAAATTCACATGAAAGTAACTACAGTAGAGTGTCGTTTATCCGAATCAATTGAGGACTGGGGTTGTTCGGATAACTTATTTTTCGGATAATCGATTATGTACGAAAAAATATATTAAGTTATCCCGTGTTGAAATTTTTCTCCGTTACGTGTCGTTGAATTTCGTCGATGTTAAGGCTAACGTAAAATTTTTAAAATAATAATCGTGACTATTGTATCATTAAAAATGATTTCTTTATGTTTTACAAACGAAATATATACATTGAAAAATATAAAAAAAAAATAAAAATTATACTTTAGGCCGACTGAAATTCTTTCGGATAACAGAGGTTTCGGATAACCGACTTTCGGATAAACGACGCTCTAATGTATAATATTTTTTAAATCGATACGGCCATAATTAAAATTATATATTAGAAACTTTAAAAATCATAAAGCCCTATCGTTCTTGGCCTATTAAATTCAGAAGAACAAAATAACATTTTAAAAATAGGCCTATATCTAATTAGAAAACAACATATTAGGAAATTTAAATATTTACCTCAAGTCCGAAGCTTCCTAGTCCACTAAAAGCCTATTATAAAATATTTACATCATTTAAATACAAAAACAACTTTCATGTTTAAATATAAATATAAAGACAATTTTTTTAATTATATTTTTAATTTATTTAATTTAAAATACAGTAGAACCTCCATTATCCGGACCTCCATTATCCGGATTTTCGATTATCCGGATTGTTCAAAATAAACAAAAATTTTACGAATTTGCTGATTTGCACTNTTTAATTTATATTTTAATTATAATTAATTTCTAAATGTTTTACTTTTAAAAAATTATAAGGGATAACCTACTTACACTTAACATATCCTTAATTTTTTTGCCTCCAATCTATGTATAAACATAACATTTATTTAAATACAAATTAATAAATTAACATAATTTTTTAAATAATTATTAGATTATAGCTTAATAAATTTCTCGACATTTTACTTTTATAATCTTTATCTATTAAATTATAGTAAAAATTCTATGTAAAGGATTAGAGTGGTGGCAAATTTCTACGACTTTAAAAATTTTATAGAAATTTAACAAATTCGATTCTAAATATTCTGAACCGTGAGTTAATAAAAGAATTAAATAGGATTATAATGCAACAAACTGTTTCTTTCTGTCTATTTTTGTTTTCGAGAATTATTGAGAAAGATTTTTCTCATAGAAAAAGCATTACGTTTTTAATGCCATGTACTGAAGATCGTATGCATAACTAAAGAGGTATCAATCAGTTTTTGATAATTTTGATTATTTTATTTTATTTTCTGCTAAAATTTAATATATAAATATGAATTAGTATTTTAAACAATAGGACAATAAACAAATATAATATAAATGTACTCTCTACAAAACATTTTGCTACTTATTATTAAGAAGAAGTTAAAATTATTACACGAATAAAACTAGATTTATTTAGCATATATCTATCTATAATTACTTACTTTTTTCTTTGAACATGCTGCGGTCTTCTGTAAATATATATGAAAATTTGGGTTAGAAAGGCAATTAAATTTTGTAATTATTACCATAACAATAGATTGAATGTCGTGAATTTATGAAAGTTATTCGATATAAAAGTTTTCATTTTTAATGTATTTACTTACAGGTTCGTCATTTGTCTCCCCTATATATAAAAAAAATACAATATATTTTCTACTACTTTATATAACAATATTACAAGTCGACCCCCCATAACACTGTTGATTATTCCGTTTTATATGAATTCCATGTTGTACGAGCCACTTAAATTTTACAAATACGTGAGCCGTTCACAGCCCGGCACATGTATTTGTAAAATCTAAGTGACTCGTACAGCATGGAATTCATATAAAACGGAATTATCAACAGTGTTATAGGGGGGTCGACTGTATATTGACTAGTATTAGAATTTCGTTTGCTTCATTTTCTTCCGGTTTCAATGCTGCTTCTCGTCTATCCTCATCCCTCCATTTTCTATTGCATGCCATTCCTTTTGGTTTTAAATCTTGAACATTGTTTGGTCATAATTAGTCCGATCCGTCTACCTTTTAGGCAGTCCCACGTTATGGGTTTAATTTACTTTACTTGTAACATCATGTGTCAATAATAAAATGACGGCATAGGGAATCGATGAATTGTTATGAATAGTGTATATTGGGAATGAAGTCGAAGCTCCTTAGTTTATTACGATATTGCTGTGAATTGTTCGAATTGGAAAAACAGTGAACGTTGACAATAAATAGAAAGATAAAATATTAAAATAATTGTAATCATGGGCATCTTCAGAAAATTTCCGTTGGGTTTTCTTCTCGACTTCTTATTGGGACGTTTTAAACTTTCAATTATAATAGTCATAAAACAATGACTCGTCATAGTTATAACGTCCATCCTTGAACAAGATCATCTTGACGCTCCAAGAGTTTCCTTATTAATGGAGGTTGACTAGTGCAACTCGTTTTCCTAGAGAATTCCACATATTTTATATGAGATTTGGGCTCAGAAAACATACTGGCATATCTTCACTGTCAAGAAAGTCATCAAAGAGTGAAACCCTATGTGCGTGAGTAATATATTGACCATGAAAATGAAATCTATACCATTGCACATTAGAAAAGTCTCACACGGGATTCCCTCATTTCTGTACCTTCTTACAAAGGTTTAATTTAATATGTAAATTTTCATATTAATTTGAATAACTTAAAATATAGATGCTTATTTAAAATTAATTTCTTCAACATTGTATGAAAAGAAAACTACAACTAATGTTTACAAATAAAGTCTAAACTTACTTTAATAGATGATCCTCTNATCTTCTATATTTCAACTATAATACGTTCATATTATTTTTAACATATCTCACCATGAATAATTGCAATGATCAAGGAAAATGCAATAACTAAAACTGCTGAATTTGCCATTTTTTTTCGACAAATGACGTGAAATTTAACACATTACGTATCATAGTCGATACTTTATAACCAAGAAAATTGCGTCATATCTTTAAAAAACTTCCTTCCTTTTTATACTGAATTTACATAAAGCAATTTCATTGTTATTTGATCAACCTGATTAAATATCGAATTATTTAAATCATTGTTTTTTTTTCAGAAATTTTTAATGTAATATAGTTAAAGTAATTGAATATTTTAAACTAATTTAAAGATTTATTATTGTAAATAAGAATGTAAGCATTTTCTGTAATTATATATGATTTCTGTAATAGAATTTATAATAAGAAACAAGGAAGTAACGGCTGAATAAATAATATTTCATACAGTTTTTATTCAGAAAGAGTAACTTTAAAGTAGATTTAGCTGTTCAGAATAAACTGCAAGTTATATAAATCATTTTGCATTATGTTAATTTTTTAAAATATACGTAGTAATTTTATAGAAAAATAATGGAAATTTCTTTAATTAATTTTAAAACTCGTTGTATATCTTTTAAGGTGTTAGATAGCTGGCCTGTACGACTCTATTGCTAACGGAAAAGTATGATGTACAGGGGCAAGTCGCTGTTTATTTGAGGTGGAGAGCATATATTTTAAATTAAATAGATTAAAAGTATGATTAGAAATTTTAGCCCAGTATTGTGACGATGTCACAATAAATAATTGCTCGTTATTGTTTCGGATGCAATTTAGGGAGTAAGCAAAATAACGAGGCAATTTAGGAATGAACAGGACCCAAACATTAAAGTCACACTTAGAGATTAGTACAGGCACAAACACAGCACTTACAAAACCCTTATAAATAAAACAAGGACAAACACTTGAAAGGGCTTCTGTACCAACACTTGCGGTCGCAATCCCTGGTCAGAACCATAGTACTTAGCTTCTAAGAAAAAACGCCAGCTCCAAACCCTCTACTGTCCAGCTCCCGATGATCTCTACACTAATAACATGGAGGAAACTATCACGCACATTCTCACTAGTCTTTAAACTTCGGATTACTCACAATAGGATGACAGTACAGTAGACCCCCCCTATAACGCTTAGATACGTTTCACGTTATTCGAATTTTACGTTGTTGTAATCATTAAATACATGAGCCAATCGCAGCCCGACACGTGTGAAGTTTACGGACTAAGGCTGTTTGAAAGATTTTCTTCTATAAAATTAACCTATTCTAGACTAATTCCACTCAACATTTCCAAAACACGTATAATTTTTTTGGGAATAATCCGTATAAATTATGCTGTAAACAAAAAATTGTAGGATTACTTACCGAGTGTGCACCGTTCGACTACGCCGTTGCTCAAGCTTGTTTTCGTCGCGGAACAGCACACGAAACGGCGGCCGCGATTTCTGATAACGAATTTTTCGCAGAAAAATAACTTGACCTTTGGAGACATCATTAATATAAATAATTTTTATGGCCGTTGAATAAGAAATGTTTCTTTCACAAGAAATGTATAAAATTAGTGCTGTATTAGACTTACGGTACCTAATTTACATACTGTACAGACGATAATAAACTCAACTTACTAGCCTAAACTCTCGGTAGCGTAGCGCTAGACGGCGGAAATTATATATATAATTATAATAAAGTTAGAATACATTAAGTTAATATATAATTATATATACAGTACCTAATTCATATAATTTATATATAATGCTGTACAGACGATAGCAAACTCAATTTAGCCGCCTAAATTCTCTGTAGCGTGACGCTGGGCGGCGGAAAGTAGTTCGGCTGCTCATCCACTATTGGTCCAGATTCGACCAATCTTGTCGCGACAGGAGTCAGTGACGACGTTTTACGAATCACTTTATACGAATACTGCTACAATTTTTTCGCTACGTTATAGGAATTTCCGTTATAGGAACCCACGTTATAGGAGGTTGACTGTACACAAGCAGTGATTATAAGTTCTACACACACTGCACCTAATGCAGACAATGACCACAACTTCACGTATATCGAGGTTTCGAATGCTGTCTGATTGCTCACCAATAACACCTTTGCAGCCAAAACCAACATCAAACATAGAGGATACTATAACCATATGCACGCCTTTCAGAGGGGTTCTACCTTTCTCTACTTCTATCTTTTCTTCCTCCTTCTTCCCTCCTCTTTCCCTTGCCCTCTTTTCTGCCGGCTAAACACTTCATGTACTGCCGAAGTCCTTCTTGTGTGTACAGTATGTATTGTTTTGGATGTAAATAAAAGTATAAATTTAAAAGTAAGAAAATAATAGATGATTTGAACCCCATTTTAAAAGTAGAAGTTTTCATTCCTAATAAAATGAGTGAAACGTCATCGTTGATAACTAATGATATTGAAAGATTGTTACGTTGATCTGTAATTTATTACTCAAAGTATAAGAGAAAAAAATTTTTAGTGGTTTAGCATTAATTTCGGTATTTAATATACATTTTAATGCCATATCAATATTTAATATAATGAAAAACTTCCGAACACAAAATATTGCTTATTAATAACTTAAAATATCTTTATAATGACTGTAGTGTACGTTGTTTTTCGTGGCTCGTAACGATTGTAATCACTCTTTACGTTAAAGGATTACACTAGACTACGTCGTTAACCAATCAGTTCTCAGAAAAGAATTGCCCGAAGATCAACTTGTTATCTGATAGTGCATCTCTAGTCAATTCATTCCTAGGGATTGTATACCGGTTTACCGATTTACCGGTTAACCGATAAATTGACAAAAAAACATTCGGTAAACTTACCGGTAAATTTATTAAGTTTACCGGTAATTCTGTAAATGAAAAATTCATACTATTGATAGAAATTTTTATGTAGAGAATATTGTGTTTATAGATATTTAAAAGGGCTAAAGAAACCTTGAAAAAAAAAAAAAAAAACAGATAAGTGTAAGCAACAATATACCTAATTATTAATTTTATGTGAGATATTTTTTGTTTAATTTTAATTTAAACTTTCTTGGGTTTGAGAGGCACTGTAAATTGTACAGAAAGCTCTAGTTAGTATATGTGATTTGTGCTCTGCCGTTTTTTGAGATTTTTAAAGGTTTAAAATCTTTACAATCAACGTTTTTCTTAAAGA
>NW_019385394.1:13584-16883 GCF_000671375.1 Centruroides sculpturatus
TACGAACATACCCAATATTAACTTTACATTCCAAAGATAAAGTTTTTCTTTTCTTGTTTGATGCAGAAGAATCAGTTCTACTTCGTTTAGATGACATAGTAGAGTCTCTCAAGTCTCCGTAGATATAACAAACACAGAAATAAATAACACAAAATAAACTGTAGCTATGTGTCGATAAGCCGAACAATAGTGTGGAGGGAGTGAGTAATCAAGAGTTGCGTGGCGCTCAAACAAAAGACGAATCGAAGAGATTTGAAAATCGCGTAACTCCGGGTTCGCGTAAGTTGGGGTAGCGTAAGTCGAGGTATTACTGTATTATTGCAAAAAAACATTAAAATTTGTACCTTAAATAAATTTTTTGCTTCTAATAACTGTTTAAAATAATTAAATACAGATATTTATTACAATATTCTAACATTATGCCTTAAGATTGTGCAAAATATGTATTATTCTAACCTATTTTCTTGGGGAATCCTCATTACTCTCACGAAAAGAACTTTCTTTAATTTTAGATTGTAGAACCAGGTGGAATAGCTTATTAAACATGCTGGAAATATTTTTATTACTTAAAGATGCTTTCCGAAAAAGTCTAGAAACCTAACTTAAACCTAATCTACATTATTTTGTACAAAAATTAGATCAAAATTGGATGAGACTTTAAATAATTTAAGTTTCTTGAGAAGTTAATTTTTTAAAAATGATAATCAATAAAATGCTATTAGGTACTATATATTATTTCCATTTTATTTTTATTTTTCTGTATTATTTTATTTATGTTTCTAAAAGTTATTATTATAGTTTGTTTAGAATAACACTTTAATTAATTTTTATATTTTTTATATTCTATATCTTTGAAATAAAAAATGTGAAATGAAAATCAAAATTACTTACAGTATATTTTTCACCTTAATTTTATTTTTCAGGAAAAATTTACCGGTAATTTACCGGTAAACCGGTATTTTAATTTTCATTTACCGAATTACCGGTAAATGAAAAAGTCGGTAAATTTACAATCCCTATTCATTCCAGCTAGTTCTTCCAGGACAACTCTTACCTGGACAATTACTTCCGGGCATTTCCCTGAAGATTTCTTCTCTAGACAGTTACTCTGGACACTTCTCCTGTCAGTCCTTCTTCCAGACAGCTCTACCTACCCCAATCAATTTATTCAAGATATACTTCGGACGATTCTTCTCTCCAAAACTTCTTCTCCGGACAGTTTGCTTCCATATATTTTTTTCCAAAATATTATTTTCGTAAATAATCTTTCGCAACAAATTGTTTTCTATTTTTGTTTATATATTATGCAATAGAAATAAAACTTTCATAATTGCCATTCACAATTTTTTGTTTAGATTAAATGCAAATTTTTCAAAGTAATTGTCTTTAAAAACGGAAACCGATTTTAATAGTCATTTTCAAATTAATTTAATTACAAGAGATTTTTAGCATATTTTTAAAATATAAATTAATTTCATTTATTTATCAGTTTATTCATTTAAAGTCTACATAATATATAATAAAGCGTAAGAATCTCTTCCAAATTAACACATAAAATCAGAATGCTATGTCGGACTAAAGTGAAGGCGTAATTATCCAAACAAGTGTAACATTAAACTTATGTGTTATTTGTATGTGTGTCAACGTTTAGACATGTCTTCCGTATTTGGGCTTTCTGTGGTGCTATGTATATGTTTTTATTAAGGTTTAACGTTTCCAGACTTTTTTAGATCAGTAGAAGAGAGAACAATAAGCACAATAAATACCTTATCCATCCCCCACATCTGTCTTATTTCTTGTGATGCAAACTGTATAATAATATATGCAAAACAAATGTAGTAATTTGACAGTAGATGTACAAAACTTATAATATAATACATCTGTTTACTTATCAGAAATTATAAGTTTAGATTAAAATCTTTATTAAAACACCACTGTCAACTTTTATATCTATCACTGCTAGGCAAAAGGCTCTATCTCTAAAAATAATTTGTAAATAGAACCTTTTCTCTTTGTATGGTAGATATCGGCTAAGTACAAATATTAAATACAGTCGACTCCCCTATAACACTGTTGATTATTCCGTTTTATATGAATTCCATGTTGTACGAGTCACTTAGATTTTACAAATACGTGTACAGTGCTGTGAACGGCTCACGTATTTGTAAAATCTAAGTGACTCGTACAACATGAAATTCATATAAAACGGAATAATCAACAGTGGTATAGGGCAGCGCTGTCCAACTGGCGGCCCGCCAAACAATTTTTACGGCCCGCGAGTACATTTTACTATGAATAAATTTGTTACTAAATTATTATTATTAATATTAAAATTATTTTACTACCGTGTTTTCCCGAAAATAAGACAGTGTCTTATATTAATTTTTGCTCTGAAAAATGTGCTAGGTCTTATTTTCAGGGAATGTCTTATTTTTTCCAGGAAGAAGAATTCACATTTATTATTGAACAAAAAAATTCCCAAGTCAAACTTAGATGAGAGTGACGTATATCCAGTGTGTCGAACTGTCGCCTTTTTATAGCGTCAACATCGGACTCGCTGACCAATTAGTGCTTACTGAACCGTAGCACTATGCAAATGTCTTGTGGTTTATCAACCTTCTTGGCCCCCGAAATGTTTGGTGAAGAAAATATGGCCCGCGGGCTATGATAAGTTGGACAGCGCTGGTATAGGGGGATCGACTTGTAATAGTCTACAATCGAGAAACAGGAAAATTTTCTTCGTTTAAATTTTGTCTATAACCTTGCATTTGTGTTTTAATAATCAAAACCTAATAAATTGCATAAAGTTTTTATTTTTGATTATTAATACGTAAATGTCAGTATCGGCGACTATTTCAATTCTTCCCTTTAAAAACTCATTTAATTATCATTTGCAGATGCGCCATTACTGCGACAGGTAGCACACAGCTTGGAGTATAGTGTTTTACCCCTGTAAATCATACTTTTCCTGTTAGCAATGGAGTCGTGTCGGCTATGTATCTAACTCTGTTTTTTTTGTATTGAAATAACGTGACTTGCAGTACAAATCGTATGTTCATATATAGGTAATATGGTCCCTTTTCTCTTAAGATTTCCTTCTAATCTGGAAAATTTTTTATATATTCAACTTGAAATTATTTTCGTTGAGAAATGAAAAGTATCGAGGGAAGTAACACTATTCTAAATACGTCATTATTTTATTTTTCACATCTTCCAGTGGTTCTATATACTGTACTGACCATTATTAAGTACTAAACAAATAAAAGTAAATTATATATAAATCAAGATATTAATCGTAT
>NW_019385394.1:16892-27640 GCF_000671375.1 Centruroides sculpturatus
TGTTACTAAATTATTATTATTAATATTAAAATTATTTTACTACCGTGTTTCCCCGAAAATAAGACAGTGTCTTATATTAATTTTTGCTCTGAAAAATGCGCTAGGTCTTATTTTCAGGGAATGTCTTATTTTTTCCAGGAAGAAGAATTCACATTTATTATTGAACAAAAAAATTCCCAAGTCAAACTTAGATGAGAGTGACGTATATCCAGTGTGTCGAACTGTCGCCTTTTTATAGCGTCAACATCGGACTCGCTGACCAATTAGTGCTTACTGAACCGTAGCACTATGCAAATGTCTTGTGGTTTATCAACCTTCTTGGCCCCCGAAATGTTTGGTGAAGAAAATATGGCCCGCGGGCTATGATAAGTTGGACAGCGCTGGTATAGGGGGATCGACTTGTAATAGTCTACAATCGAGAAACAGGAAAATTTTCTTCGTTTAAATTTTGTCTATAACCTTGCATTTGTGTTTTAATAATCAAAACCTAATAAATTGCATAAAGTTTTTATTTTTGATTATTAATACGTAAATGTCAGTATCGGCGACTATTTCAATTCTTCCCTTTAAAAACTCATTTAATTATCATTTGCAGATGCGCCATTACTGCGACAGGTAGCACACAGCTTGGAGTATAGTGTTTTACCCCTGTAAATCATACTTTTCCTGTTAGCAATGGAGTCGTGTCGGCTATGTATCTAACTCTGTTTTTTTGTATTGAAATAACGTGACTTGCAGTACAAATCGTATGTTCATATATAGGTAATATGGTCCCTTTTCTCTTAAGATTTCCTTCTAATCTGGAAAATTTTTTATATATTCAACTTGAAATTATTTTCGTTGAGAAATGAAAAGTATCGAGGGAAGTAACACTATTCTAAATACGTCATTATTTTATTTTTCACATCTTCCAGTGGTTCTATATACTGTACTGACCATTATTAAGTACTAAACAAATAAAAGTAAATTATATATAAATCATTTCTTATTTTATTCTATATTATATACCTATAAAATTACTATAAATTTTAGCAAAATTTTAGATCTTAAAGATTTTTAGCAAATTTATATATAATACAGAAATTCTAATTTTGTTTTTATTTCGAAATGAAAATATATAAAGAAAACGTTGTATATCGAGTATAAAAGTAAGATTCTACGGTATTAAATTATTTATTCCAAACGTTGTAAAATATGAGACGAAATAACAGTAGAAACTAGGGTTTTTTTAACCCGGAAAATCCCGCTTATACTAAATATTATATCATTATACTGAGATCTTCGATATAACGCGAGCGAGGAAAACCAAAACTTTGGTTTTTTTATTATAAAAGAAATCGATTTCTACTACTGTATACAAAACTTATAATTTTAATATAATAGATAAGAAAGATTTGAAATTAAAAGCTAAATTTTGACTACGTTATAAACGATATCGCGTGTTATCGAATCGCGTTATATCGAGTTTATGGGATATATTTGGTAAATAGGAAAATTATTTGCCTTGTATAGTTTTGTATAGGACATGAAATGTAATTAAATCGGTAATTCATCTGCTATACGAATTTATTTCATAATTTTATTCTTAATTAATACTGTTACAATTGTACGTTTTTGTTATCTTCATTCCTTGCTATGCTATAAAGAAAATAATGTTATTATTATTATTTATTCAAATCGTTATTATAATCTTCCGTTAAATGGAGGTTTTTATCTTTTGTTACTTACTGTGTATGTAACATAATATAAAAACCTCCATTTAATAAAATAAAAAATAAGTACAAGTATAAAATCGACAAAAGTTTTAATCATGTCTTATTCATTTAAAGTGCTTTGCCCCTGTACATCATACTTTTCCTGATAACTTTCAGTCATTCCGGTCATCCGTTTAACTCCGGTCTCGAGAAAATTTTGAATTGAAATCACCTGACCTATATGTTTGTATATATATATATATACACACACACTGTATATAAAATATAAGAAAGGGAATATCCTCTTGGTGCTTAGTGATAAGCATAGCAATGACAGTCTAAGATAACCAAACTGTTAATATAGTTTTTATTTCGATGTTTGTCCTTATTATTTCTTTCTTGTGCATATCTACTTGTGTATATACGTGCATGGATTATTCATGCATTTGTATTTATATATAGTGTCATTAATTAAATATATACAGATCAATATAATTTTGTTAATAATTAGTCTTAAAATTAATTTAGTTGTATACTTACCATTGTTTCTTCCATCTAAATTAAATAGAATAAGTCTAAAGAATTAATGGCATATTAATTTTACTTTTATAAATTTTTAACTATATTTTTAAATGCCATTTTCAAATTTTCAAAGCATAAATTGAGGGCAAGAACGTTCATCGATGTAACGTAAATAATGTTAGATAAGGATACACAACATTATATCGGTTATAATTCTTGTTGAATTTCTATTATAGAGAGATATTTGATAAATACAAATAAGAAATTTCATACTTTATGCAAAACTTTGACAGAATGAATATAAACGTAAATAATAATTACTCATTACATTAAATAATATTTTGATATTTACCTTTTTTATTACTCCCTCCCCATCTTTATCACAGTCAACTGGTTCAAGCTACAATTAAATTCNAAATGTGAAATGAAAATCAAAATTACTTATATTTTTTATCACCTTAATTTTATTTTTCAGGGAAAAAATTTAACGGTAATTTACCGGTAAACCGGTATTTTAATTTTCATTAACCGAATTACCGGTAAATGAAAAAGTCGGTAAATTTACAATCCCTACTAGTGTCGCTCGGCGTTTATTTCGTAAAACGCTTTCTGCCGAAAGGCTCTGGCCCGGTCCCGCGGAAGCCAGGTTAGAGTCCCAGGTTTATTTCGTAAGGAAATCTGAAAAAAAGGAGACGGGTGAAGGAGTTAAGCTTCTATAAAACGCTGCTATCAGCTATTCGTGGGCGTAGCCAGGGTTTTGTTACGGGGGCCTAGTAGAGGCCAACCTGACACAAAATTGAATTATTTCAAATTATTGTTCATTAAAATGAAAATTCCATGATAATTGACAATAACTTACAAACACATGAAATATGAAACTTTCTTTAATTACAACATTGGGCACCGAGCGAGCCGTTGATTTTTTTATTTTTTATTTTTTTAGTATTCAAAATTTTTAGCTTTACACTTTTTCGGCTCTGATTTTCTGGGGGGCACCAGTTCCCTGGAGGGGGCCGTGCCCACCCAGGCCCCCCTCGCTACGCCCATGCAGCTATTACGGTGTCTCTTGTTGGTAAAAAATTGTTGTAAGTGACCCGGCGGATGACGGGTGGTCTATCAATAGTTCGGCGTTTCTCAAACTGTAGTTGGCGTTAAAAATTTAACGGGCGGTGAATTTATACTACCTTCCGTAGACATACTCGTAGCACTGAAATATTCTGTAAGAACTACGCACTGTACTGTACTGTATATTAGATGTATCCTTTTACTAAATAAATAAATAAATTAATTAATTAATTAAGTACCGAAAACTTTCTCTTATAATTTTTATAGTCATTCATTAAAGTTAACATCAGAGAATGTGTGTAAATGAAACTGTTCTTTTTTGTCTTGAATAAGATCAAAATAGGAAATTATTATACGTAAGGTCGTAGTCGTAAAGTTTTGAAAATATTTCCTTGTCTATTCAAAGATAACAATAAATTATAAAAATTTTGGACCAAGTGGATGGATAAAGAATTATTTTTGGTGTATACAAAATGAAATTGACAAAATCTTACATCCGAAGGTGTACGGTATTTTAGATAAGGTTTCAATTATCTTTTAAAATTAAGCATTGATTAATTTTTCAAAATAAAACAAACTCCCGAACGGTCTGTTTATTTTACAATGGCTAAATTTGTATTATACAAAGCGAAATCGAAGTAAGTTATTTGTCACGAATCGAAACTGGCCCGAAAATCGATGTTACGTTTCACGCCTACAACTTATTATCGATAATGTATAATTTTGTTTCGTTATACGATCATCGGGCTTGTTTAAAATTTTATTATTAGCATTGCGAACAAATATGCCAGCAAAATGCTTGAGAAAGTCTACTTTCGAAGGAACATCAACAAAATTTATCCACGCGCGACACGAGTCATAGATAGTCTATCGTTTTAATTTTATGTATCTTGTTCTTTCCTAGAAAGTAGATTATTTATCTCTAGGTAAATTAAATTTTTTACAAGTTGAAATAAAATGTTAAAAATTAAAATAATATAATGTATATTGTATTAATATTATATAGTGTAATATACACTATATATTATATCTACTTTAACGTAGGTAAAAGATATACGCATTTGAATTAGGTATGGACGCAATACCTTAGATACGGCGAGATATACTTAGAGGACGATACGGTGTCGGTAACGTTATAAAAAATTTTAGGGCAGACGCCACGGGAAACTTCGTTCTTTTCCCGTAGCCTTTGCGACCAAACAGTCGATTCCGTTCCATGCGGTTTTCCGGCTGCCGTCCGAAGAACAAAATTTGGCTCGCCCGTTCCTAAATGGAAAAGGCGGTCGGTCCAACGATTTTTTATCCTTTACATTCGCTTAGTCGATGGCAACGGACGGCGGCGTGGTTCTTATTTCCGCCAGAAGAAACGGTAATTTACAGTTACCCAGTCGGACCCGGCCAAAGGCGTCAAAGACGGTAAAGTGGATGAAAATTGCAGCGGACGGCTCTTACGGACCGGAGCGTCGAACGGGTCGAATGTCGTAGTGGCAAACTTCTTTTCCTTTAAAGACAGTTCCTACCGAGGAAAAGTTGACTTTTGCGTTTATCCGGAGACGGCTGGACAAACGGGTCCGTCCTACTCGGCAGTGCTAATTAGGCCCGAATTAAAAGCAACGAACGGCAGAGGAACCGGGGTCGGCTTAACCTACCGGGGTAAAGTATTTTTTGGAGAGGAGGGTTCACTTTGACGGAAAGGAGAAGACCGGAAGTGAAACCCGAGCGGAAGCGTGAGTCGACGGGGTAAAGGGTCGCGGGAGAGAAAATAATTGGCTTCCCGCGGTTTCCGCCGCTATTTAAGACGACGGCGATCGGAGTCGTCTTCTTCCAGGCAACCGGAGTAAGTATGGTCTACAGTTTTCTGCGGGTCGACGTTACTTTCTACCCGATCCCTTTAAAAATATCGGGGGGATTAAAACGTGGCGGTCTTTTTTACCGCTCGGTTTTACGGCGCGGACGTCCTTGTCCGGGAGTAGCGCGGGGGTATTGGTCGGCAGGCCTTAAATTAAGGCACCGGCCGCCGTCTTACCGTACGTCCGAAGGCCTAAAGTACGGACCCGATTTAGAAAACGAAGCGATTTTTAATGGCCTTCCGGTGTTCGGACGAACGAAAAGTTAATTTGCAAAGAGGAAAATTCTTTTAAATTCGTTATTTGCTGCTGCGTTAGTATTTGCGATTTCCTTTGTTTAATTAACCTTCGCCTATTTGCCGACCTGGGCCAAATTTAATTGCCGGTCTACTCGGTAATATTTCTGAAAAATCGGTTTGAGAAGTGTCGCGCACACTTTATTTCTTAAATGGGACGAGGAAATAACAGATGGGCAACGACTGCCGGAATATGTCTGGGGAACCGTGAGCCTGGCAGGTAGGCTGCCTTCCGGTAATATTGGTGCGTGAAATCAATGGAAATTTTTATTTTGATTCAGTAGTAAGACGTTTAAGTGGTAAATATCGCCTTTCGTCTTTCTTTTAAATGACTACAAAACCCTTTGCCCGGGAATTTTCCTTCGTCCGTAGTTTCTTCCCTCTCACCCCGTTGCTAAGACATCGGAGCTAATTTTATATGTAATTACCGTGTGCAGAATCCTAACTCGACGACAGTTTCTTTCGCGTCTTCGTTATTTGTAAGCTTAGGAGTTTTTACCTGGAATGGCAGACAAATACGCGGTTAAAATCGCACTTTTCGGCAGTAAAACAGGCGAGTAGATAATACGAATTTCTCCCTGTCGACATTCGTAGGGTGTCCGGACCGCGCAGCCTATCAAATACGCTCGCGACGTCACGTGGCCGGGGCAAATTAACACGGAGGGCTTGGACGGGAGAAGAAAATGCGGGTTGTGTATTGCTTTTTTGTCGAATAGGCTACGGATATCTTTAACTGTCTTATGCCGGGATTTTTTCTTTAAATACTAATTAGCCTTTCGCACGGTACACTATTATTATCGGGATGATCTGTTTTACATAGGAAAGTATAGACATATGATTAAATGGAACTTATTTAGCCTATAATTTGTAAATCGTTCGCCTATCGGAATTAAAACGAAAGACGTTCGACTTAATTCCTATTTCGTGTTTTTATTTAAGGTTGATGTGTTGTGGAATTCGAAAATTATTTATAAATCGAATTATGACTTTCCAAGTTACACCTTTTGATTGATTCGACTAGGTTGATACTGTATTTTGTTAAAAAGAATTATGAAATTTATTTTTCGGAGTTTAAAATCTACGTAAAAGGAGTATAGAAAATGTTTTAATATGGGAATAGATATTAACGGTAAACCAATGTTTACATTGCAATTTGCAGATAATCAGGTGATAATGGCAGAGGATAAGGATGATCTGGAATAGATGACAAGAAAAATAAAAGACGAATATTTTAAGGGAGGTTTATATATAAACACGAGTAAAACACAATATTTATGCATTGGAGGGGCTAAAACAGACACGGAACTGGAAAAAAGAGAAAAGATTGAAGGATATGAACATTACAATTATCTTGGAATACAAATTCATCAAGATGGAAGAGATACATTAGAATTAACAGAAGATTAGCGCAAGGTAAGAGAGCAGTTAAAAGATTAAATGGAATATGCTGGAGTAAAGAAATAACTAGATCAAGAAGAAAAAGAATATATAATGCTATTGTTAAAAACATTCTGTTATACGGGGCGGAGGCATGGAGAATGACTGGGGAAAAGAAAAGTAACAACGGTTGAAATGAATACATTGAGAAGATTATGCAGAATCTCAAAAAGAGAAAGAATAACTAATGAGAGAATCAAAGTCCTAATGGGATTGTTGGAGACGGTTTAGGAAGAAATAAAGAGAAAACAACGTATTTGATTTGGACATGTGAACTCCCGAAAATGTTAATGGAATACAATCCACAAAATAAAGAGGAAGACCCATAGAAACTTAGTACGACGGAGTAAAGTTAGCATGTAGTGAAAAAGAGATTAAAAAGGAATGCTGTATGGATACAGAGAGGTGGAGAGGGTTTCTGGAGATCGGAAGGCGACATCAGACACCACAAACCGAATATAGACAGATAACTGCTGTGATTGCCGTACGATAACTCGATTGCCAAACAAGGTACTTTGCAAGGGTACTTTGTTTGGATCAGATTACAGATAATCTAGGAACTTGTCGACTTTTTTAACTTAGAGACGGTCGACTCCAGCAATCAACCACAGCACTACTGACTAAAAGTTAGTGGAACCGAGATCGTCTCGCCTCATTAGACGTCACGACACGAATCATCGATGACGTTGCTATTGAAATTGGATTTCACTACTAGTAACTACTACTGGGAAATATACAACTACCGATTTTCGGTACACGCAGCAGTCGAATTTAAACCATATTAATTAATAAAAATCGCGTTAAATGACATTTACGTAATGTAAATGGCATTCAAGAATTCGTGCTTTGTGAGCTTTTAGTCCTCTAATAGGTTCGAACAGAAATCGTGTGAAGCGTGGTTTCGAGATATATTTCCGAAAACTTTCACTTTTAATTTATACCACATTTTTGAATGTCTCAAAAATTTCACTGTAGGGAACCCGTTCTCAATCAGCGGATTCCGCCCCGTCGGTTCGTCTCACTAATTAATCAACTAGTCCAATATTTCCACAAAAAAAACTTTATTCCGCTCTCAGGGACCACTACTTTGCACTCCCTCTCCCTCTCGTGTCCCGAATTCCTCTCTCCGAAAAACTCCTTCTTCCTGCGTTTTCTTCCCCGGTCTTAACGGCCCCTCGTTAGCGTGTGTCGATGGATGGATCGCATCTGCCCCGACGAAAACTCCCGGAGAGGGAGGACGAGAAGGTCCGATATCACTACATTCACATTGATTAAATTCGGGGCTATATCTCTCGAAGGCTGACATGTAGAGGTATTGTTCCTTTTGATTTTTTTTGCTCCTATGGGTATGCTCTGCAGTTCTGATAACGTCCTAACCGTCTCATTCAGGACTAAAAATAGTTTATTTTTGCATAATGTTGATTCACTGGCGAATGACTTGCGGAGGAAAAACACTAATTCAGAGTCTGAGAGATCAGAGATGATTTGAGTAGTCTAACAGCTGTTTACAGCACCAACTCTTTGCAACTTTTTCGTATATATTTTCTCCTTCACATTTCCACATACACCCATTGCAATCACACTAGCTGTTGTGACTTTTTCTAATGTCAAACGCTAGGCACGCTGCATGTAAGACAACATGTACTTGTATTGATTGTAAATAGTTTTACTCTCTGTTAATTAACTCTCTTTACGTCGCGTTCGGTCTTATAGGAATTCCTGTAAATCACAATTGGATGTGTTTTCTCTACCCTATGTACGAAATCTGTTGTTCTGTTACCTCTGGTCTTCGCCTGATAATGCATAAGCGGGATCAGGCTATGCATGTTTAATACATTAATAAAGATATTGAGTTGCGTAATAGTGGAGGGACCAAAGACTGTTTCAACGGCAAGGATAAATACGCTTTATGAATCAAATAACATTCTGGTTTAGTTATCGTTATTATCGGATAAAAATAAAAGTTTTAGTAGAATAAATCATAATTTTTACAAATTTCGCATAGACCCACCAATGGCCAAGCGGTTCCGTTTCCTAAACATTAGGAGTTCGGTCGTAGGTTCGCGCCTCGCCAGGTCGGGCCAGCCACGTGGAGTTTTCGTCTACGTCTGTAAGCTTGAATAAGAGCCGGTTACCCTTAAAAATAATTTCCTAAAGGCATTCTCCTAGGTCAGGGGTCGGCAACCTGCGGCTCGCGAGCCACATGCGGCTCTTTGGATGTGAAGCTGCGGCTCTTTAGTTCCATACGCAAATATTATTTATTTTATAAAAANAGGGGTCGACGATAAGGCGTTGGCATAGTCGAATAAAGACACCATTTTCTAAACTAACAATTTATTACAGACAAATAATAAAACAAACGTTCTAACACGGTCCGTCTCATTCGCGTATGAGAGAGAGAGCTTACAATAAAGCGTTCATACCTCTTGCGATGATAGCGAAGGCCTTTAATTTCTGTAAGGCGGGATCCAAGTTGAGGGCTGGGATCGAAGGTCTTCTAATATGTGGTGCGGCCGGTTAGAGGGAAGCGAATGTCCGTCTTGATGGTGCGATGGCGACTTCTTGATCAGCGACTCCCCGGAGAGGGGGAAGGAGGATGGCTTTTATGGTGGGAAAATTCGTCAGGTGATCAATTGTTTTAGCAGGTGTGAGGTTAAAGGTGGTGTTAGAATGACAACAATATGACGAATTTCGCCGATAACTGTAAACTATATACGGTTTGATCGTGAGAATGTTTATATTAAAACAAAAAGAGTTATAATTTTCGCATGTACTTTAGATTTCGTTTTTGTAGGGTCAAATGCCTTTAGTTGAGGGCATTTTTATTTTAAATTTATTAAACCTTTAAAGTATTAAATGCTTTTATTAACTTCGAATTTCACACCAACATTTAAAAAAAAATTATTATCATATAAAAGCAATTGTTCTAGCATTTTTACAAGATTTTTTTTTTATTTAAACAAGTCATAGGAAGTCTTTCGGACGTTAAGATTAGCAACTAGATCACGTGCGTGAACCATCAGAACCTGTCTAACACAAATCACTTTTTAAATATTAATAGTAGACCGGTATTAATTAGTAGTCGTCGACCATCCTCTCTTCCGGGAGGAGATCAACGACTACTTTTGGTCGAATTAGCTTCGACTCCTTTCTGCAACCGGGATCTTTCCCTATCGGACCGGCGGTATGGTGACATTCATATAGGAAAATTACAGAATTTAAGGTTACTAGTCGGCACAAAATATGATTTAAGTGGTTTTCGATGGTGCCGAGTTTAAATATTTGGTCCGTTTAAGAATAATAATAGATGAGGACGAATGTTATCCTCAATGCGCGCGTGTAGTGTCTAGGGATTGTATACCGGTTTACCGATTTACCGGTTAACCGATAAATTGACAAAAAAACATTCGGTAAACTTACCGGTAAATTTTTGAAATTTACCGGTAATTCTGAAAATGAAAAATTTATACTAGAAGTTTTTATGTAGAGAATATTGTGTTGATAGATATTTAAAAGGGCTAAAGGGACATTGAAAAAAAAAAAAAAAAAACAGATAAGTGTAAGCAACAATATAGAGGAGAAGGTGGTATTATGGAACCCCAATTATATTTTAGTGAATTGTAAACGAAGTATCATAACTACATCCACATTTTTTGTGCGAAAAGTACCGGTAACTAGTAAACTAAATGTTCCTAATTGGATTTTTTGCTAGTGTAACTATAAGTATGGTTTTTGAAGGCTTTTGTACAAAAAGTCCGAAAGTAGGCTTAGAGAAAATCGGGTGGTAATATGGAACCTTACTGTATATTTTCAAAAAAATGCTTTAATGTAGCCAAAAACAAATAGGAAAGTACAAAGAATGTTAAATAATTACAAAATTATTTACT
>NW_019385394.1:29021-47707 GCF_000671375.1 Centruroides sculpturatus
TTTAAAAAAAAAAAACATTTAAAAATCGTTCTGAATCGATTAACGAGGATTAGGCATCGATTCTATCTCTCAACCACTTGTACTCGCTTTTCATCGCACCCCTCCCCCGTGACACGCGTCGTCAATGTCGTCAGTCCGTCGGAAGCTCTCGAATGACGCCGCCGTCGGTTGTTTCTATGAGGTTTAATTCGCTTTCGACGCAAGACAATTCTGAATAAATAGATTAGTTTTTTTCAAAAAACTTTATTTATGCGAGTACTATTTATTGTTGGCAAGAAAAAATTTTGTGGCTCTTTAAAAACTTTGAAATTTTGTAAATTGTAATTTTTGGATCTTCCGACTCAAAAGGTTGCCGACCCCTGTCCTAGGTAGATCGCCCAAGTGTTGCGTTGCCATATTTTAATAAAAACAAACAGCAAACAAATTTTGCATGGATTTTAAGATCTTCGATTACCTGTGTTATAGATCTAGACTATGAAGCAAAACATTATCATCTTTTCTTTTTTCAGATCTATATTGATGATAAAAAGATTGTCTAATAGCAGACGTTTTTACAGTCTGATATTAGACAATCTTGGGTGGGCAAGCTTGTGAACCTTGAGTTTTTGTTTTTAGCTTTGAACACGAGACCTCGAAATTCCACTTACAAGGGGACCTTACGGTCTCGAAAATTCAGTTCGGGATGAGACTTAGCAGGTTAGTAGTACACCTCAAGGGTGTCCACCCGGAAGAATTGTAAAGCGCACTAGCCAGAAGATTCCGAGAAAAGGGCTCTAAAGTTTTAATCGCAGCGCATATACTGGTCGATTTTACACTGTGACCGCGCAGCGGAATGGCTGAATCTGTAGCGAACTCGCTTGCAATGCGGGCGATCTAGGTTTGATTTTAGCCTTGGCTAGCTGTTTTTTTAATTGTTTTAAAAATTATAACAACTTTTAAATAAAGTTAATGACCTAAAAATATTATCAATTAAATCATAAATAATTTTATTTTATTTATAAAACGAATAAATTTTTAAAATTTTCTTTAATTAAAATGTGAATTTAAGATATTTTATTTTTAAGAAGTTGAATAATTTTAAATGCATTTTTAATGGAGGTAAATTAAAACTTTAATTACTATTGTCATTAAAAAGTTATTACAAATTTTAAGATATTATAAGCTGTGGAGAGGTTAAAAATATTCGTTGTAAATTTGAGGAACTGGTTTCCACGTGGAAGAGTAGAGTATAGCTGTTGATTATTATTTATGATTTAATTGATAATATTTTTAGGTCATTAACTTTATTTAAAAGTTGTTATAATTTTCAAAACAATTAAAAAAAAAGATAGCTAAAAGTAGGATCGAATCTAAATTGACCGGGTGGCAAGCGAGTTTGCTACAGACTCAGTCATTTCTCTATGCTGCCATAGTATAAAATCGACCACTATATGAGCTGCGATTAAAACTTTAGAGTCCTTTTTCTCGGAATATTCTGGCTAGTGCGCTTTACAATTCTTCCGGGTGGACACCATTGAGGTGTACTACTAACTGCGAAGTGTCATCCCGAACTGAATTTCCGAGACCGTAAGGTCCCCTTGTTAGAGCTTAATCCAAACTTTCATATGCTAAAGGCAGAAATCACGGCATGGAATAGCCAAACAACTTTTTCGTTTAATTTAAATTATAATGAATTTCTTGATTATCTTCTGCAGTTTTCAATTTTTGGCCTGACGGAAACACTGCTTATTAATTTACGATTTAGATGGAAAAGTAAGATTTACTCAACTATGAGGGTATTTGAAAAATTCAGGCCGAAGAAGGCCATTAGGAGGTTTTCTTTGTATAAATGAGAATTTAGGAGATGCAACTCAACATTTAATCGTTAGAAGGGTAATTTTTGACCAAAAGAAATTCAGCAATTCTCAATTTAATTATTATTTTATATTATCTACATATACCTTTTGTTAAACAACATTTTGGCCCATATGCAGATTTGAATTCTAGTTATTCTATTTTTCACGATCTTCTATTATTGGATGATTTCAAATGGCAGGATTGGCAAGAAAATAGCCAGTATTTTTCATAGGAATATTATTTTAAATTCACGATTATCAAATCATTTGGTTATTAATAAGTTTATTAAATTGGTTTATAAATTATTGAGCTGCAATTTGAAAAAATGTGGACGTATAAATTACCACTGTTTTTTTTTTTTAAATCTCAAGAACAATGTTAGATAAATGAAATTCAAGGTCGCATATGGAATGCATAGGGACAGGAGGCCCGACATATGAATTTCCGACACAAATTCGAAAGTCGGGTTATTTTAATTGAAAAATTTCCCCCGAAAGGAGTTAGTTAGCAATAGTCTTACCCGGTTATCTAACGAAAAGGTACGATGTACAGGGGTAAGATATTACACTACTAATATAAAGCGGAGAGCATATTTTAATTTAAATAAATTAAAAATGTGATTTAAAATTGCAGCTCGGCATCGTGACGATGTTAAAATAAATAATTGCCCGTTTATATATTATATAATAAATGGCCGTCACCCTCATGATTCCCAGCTAATTTTATTGGCCTATACATATCCAAGTCGGAAAGTTGGGAGCGTCAGTGATAGATTTATTATATATTGAGTGGAGACTGACTGAACATCTTGGAGTTTTATGTTTCTGAGGAATACATGTAGGACCATCTTTCGGTAGTAGTAGTTAGAAAGATCGTTTGATAACGCAAGAAAAGATGATGCTTATCAAAGAGTGCAACAGGAAGCGTTGACTTGGAAAGAAGAAAAATACTGTCCAGTCAAGCAGTTGTTTATAACTGTTTAACTATTTAGAATGCAGAATTAACTTATTCATTATTTGCCTAGCAGATTTCCAAATTATTGTAATGTGGATTGTGCCGAAATTTGGGTTAAGAGGCAGAGTTGATTTTGGTTGGTTTAATGAAGACTGTAAAATAGCAAAATAATAATAATAATGAGAAAAAAGAGCTCGTTGCAAGAATTTCGCAGATTTCGCTCGAATAAGAATGTTTGTAATTATGTAGACCTAAGAAGATAAAGCATCGGACTAATAAATGTCAAGATTGCAAACTGTAAGGTTACCAAGAGACTTTTGGATAATTTTAAAAAAGTGTATGTTAAACGGACTGCAGAGTCAGATTTCTGCTGACGAATGGATGATTTTTGTAATTGAATATTTTAATAATAGCGGTATTGGTGTCTTGCCGACTGTGAATTACGATAAGTCATTCGAAAGAGAAAAAGAATTTTATTTGACGGACTAAAAACGGCAATTCAAAGACTGAGAAATGGTTCATCTCTTGATACCGATGGAGTTAAAAAGAAATTTATGGTATTGTAGCCGAGAGTGACGTGTTCGGTGATTCTTAGTTTGTTTACTTAATACAGTAGAGTCTCGAAAACTCGGCACTCGATAACCCGGCACTCTGGATAACTCGGCCACACCCTGGCAGGGAAAAAAACTCCTTAGTTAATTAATTATCATTATAGACAGCTTTATAAAAGTATAAAAGCTCTCATAAAGTATTTTTTTGAGGTCTGTCTTATCAGGTAAATTACTGTACACAGTGTATTCATTAATTTTCATTGTCATGTAGTAAAGGCTGTATGCCTTCATAAAGGACGTACTTTTCCTTTGTTTAAAGATATTTGGTAGTGATGTAACGAATATTCGGTTACTATTCGGTATTCGGCCTATTCGGCCTATTTTTCACTATTCGGCCGAATACCGAATACCTAAAAACAGCAGTAATAAATAACAAAAACACAGTAAATTAATCATTTTGGTATTTAGATTTAATGTTATCGAGTTAGTGTTGTTTGTTTATATTTATTTATAACTTGTAACATGCACAAAATAAAAAGGAAAATAATATTAGTCACATGTATTCACAATTTATAAAGATCAGCACACGTACACATCTATCGTTGGAGAATCCTCGCACATCTGAGGGTCTGACCCTGCCTATCCTTTTTAAGCGCTCGTCTTTGCTCTTCTCTTTCTCTTTCCTCTATCGCTCTAATCCATGTATGTCTGTGCATAAATCATAATACGCGCTCACGATACTTTCGATTCGTCACTTTTCCGTCGTAGAGTTTCCATTTTACAATTACGTGACAGCCTGGTGATAACGGAGAAAAGAGACAGATAGGACGTCGGTATAAGTCACAGTTATGATTTCACAGATTCGAAACAGCTTGATAGCCCGAACGGCCCCATGCTTTCGCCCGTGCACGCTAAGTGACTTTCATTACAAGCATTTAGCTTTCCGAAATCTATGACAACAATTGTTTGGCATTGATGACCGCGAATTTCGTGCCAATAAGCTGCCTTGACTTGTTCGATTATGTTATCAACTCAATTTCATATTTATTTTTACTTTGCGGTCCTTCTCTGTTCTTTTTCCGTTATTTACACGTGTAGGTCATTTCATTGTTATCCACATTTGATATCATTAGTTATCACATACTGCCATGACACTCTTGTCTGTCCGCTACAACTGCCAAGAATTAACGCGATTGGCGAAGCGTAGTGACAGCGGGCCAATAGAGAGCGGGATCCTTGCCATAATGCGGTTTGCGCGCCAATTTTCGTACGTGCGTTAATCGAGCCGAATAGTTCGGCCGAATATTCGGCTATTCGGCCACGCTCCTGACCGAATATTTGGTATTCGGCCTGAGGCCGAATATACTATTCGTTGCAACACTAGTATTTGGGCAGTTTATTCTCTGTTGTATTCTCAAGTAAACAATACATACAAGTACAGTACAGTATTTTCTGAGGAAACACTCATACTTATTTTTTAACCCTATTCCCGATAACCCGGCATTTTCACAAAGACGGCCACCCTTCGGTTCACATTAGGCCGAGTTTTCGAGGCTCTACTGTACAATTAAAGAGGCGGCGAATTTTCCAGATATGGAAGAAAGTTGTGCTAAAAATGATTTTGAACAAAGGTGAAACAACTGATGTTCCTTCATATTTATTCCGGGCAGGGGACAATTTATAATACTTTTATTCTTAATGGTCTAATTTAATGTGTGTTGTTGAGGAAAAGGAGGAAAATTTATTCACTTTTTATTTATTTAGAAAAGGCTTTAGATAATGTTAGCTTTAATAATTTATTGTGGAAAAAATTTTATAAGGTGGGATTTTTCAGATCCTTCATTATTTTGCTTAGAAATTTTTTTATTACTACTAACCAAATAAAAAGGAAATACTGTTAATTATACTTGCATAATATTTACTAGAGGTTTGTCCCCAGGGAGAACCACTAAGCCCTTTCTTGTTTATATTTGATTATCTGGACATATTTTATCGTTTTGATCTTTAGGGATTTTACTTAAATGTGACAGATGAGTTGCATTGTCTTCTATATGCAGATGATGTATTATTACTAGCAGACTAGAAGTCTGCTAGTAAAAATCCATCATCTGCAGATTTTATTTTCTGACTATATTATTAGAAATAATCTTTCTGTTAATTTTCAAAAAATAAAGGGATTGGTTTTTCGTAATAGAGAAAGTCTTTATAAAACTAAGTTTTATTAAGAACGTATAAATTACAGTCGACCCCCCCTATAACGTACGTTCCTATAACGACAATTCCTATAACGTACGTTCCTATAACGACAATTCCTATAACGTAGCGAAAAAATTGTAGCAACTTTCGTATAACGTACCTCCTATAACGTCGTTTCGTGACAAGATTGATAGAGTCTGGACAAATAGTGGATGAGCAGCCGAACTACTTTCCTCCGACCTCGCGCCACGCTACGGAGCGGCTAAATTGAGTTTGCTATCGTCTGTTTAGTATTATATATAAATTATATATAAATTAGGTACTGTATATATAATTATATATTAACTTAATTTATTGTAACTTTATTATAATTATATATATGCTTTCTGCCGCCTGGCAACATGCTACGGAGATTTTAGGCTAGTAAGTTAAGTTTATTATCGTCTGTACAGTATGTAAATTAGGTACCGTAAGTCTAATACAGCACTAATTTTATACATTTCTTGTGAAAGAAACACTTCTTATTCAACGGCCATAAAATTTATTTATATTAATGATGTCTCCAAAGGTCAAGTTATTTTTCTGCGAAAAATTCGTTATTAGAAATCGCGGCCGCCGTTTCATGTGCTGTTCCGCGATGAAAACCAGCTTTAAGCAACGGCGTAGTCGAACGGTACACACTCGGTAAGTAATCCTATAATTTTTTGTTTATAGCATAGTTTATACGGATTATTCCCAAAAAATTATACGTGTTTTGAAAATGTTGAGTGGAATTAGTCTAGAATCGGTTAATTTTATAGAAGAAAACCTTTCGAACAGCCTTAGTCCGTAAAGTTCCCACCTATCGGGCTGCGATTGGCTCATGTATTTAATCATTCTACAACGTAAAATTCGATTAGCGTGGAACGTATCTAAGCGTTATAGGGGGGTCTACTGTAATTTTCTTTCTCAGTTCAAATATTCGGGATTGAATTATTATTTTTCTGTAGTTTAATTATCATTTGGACAAAATAGAGAAAAATATATCAATAATACAGAAGACAGGTTGACTTTTGGCACTACAGACAGAAAGGAAGATGAACTGTTAAAGCGATGTTAAAGTCTAAATTGACATATTTGATTCCAGATCAGTTTCGATCTTATTGAAAAAGTGCAATTAAAACATTTCGAAAGATTATTTAAGCTTCAACGTTCAGTGCCTGCATCTGTTGTAATTTATATTTAAAAAGTATTTTGTTGTTTTGGTCTAAGATAATTGAAATTCTTCAATACGATTTTTGTTATTGCGCTTGATTCTTTTCTGAAGAAAGCCAATTTAAGTAAGTGAAATTTGGCTTTTTTCAATTTAATTTTTTTATAGTTTAGACCTTTTTTGTGTATTTTTTTGAATGGTTCAGTTACAATTGTGAATTTATTTGTGCGATTTAATACAAACTACATGTGATTAATTATGGAATCAAGATATAATTTATGTTTCAGTTCAGCGACAAAATATTTATGAAAAATGTACAAGTATACTGCCAATTACTTAAATTATAATAATGCATTTCTTATAAAAACGTTTGTAAATGAATTACGTCTTAATAAATACAGTACTGGATTGCGTTGAGTGGTCAGTATATACGTATGTCTAAAGGGCATTCTTTCCCATACTTTGTTGCTGATCAGGATTTTATACTAAGACCAAACATTTGTTAAATATATCCTCTGACGATTTTTTAAAGAATTATTTATATGATAGGAATATGTCGAAGACAACATTAAATAAATTGTTAACCTTTTTTTCTTAAATCTTTATATTGCTTTTGAAACCTTTATATGGCTGCTTATTTTCTTATTTTGTACGACCAACAATGTTATTTTGTACGACAAAGAGAGGGAGTCAATGTCCCAATGTACTGTACGGGCGCTCCTGTGCATACAGTTGTACGAGTAGAGTTGGATGCTTCCAAAAACAACCACAGTTCTGTGGAAGATTTTTCGATTCTTTATGCCTGGAACCACAGTGAATGCCATGAAGAAACTTCAGCACTGTTGCTTCTGATTGGAAGTGTTGTATCAAAATTATTATGCTATTGTTTATCCTCCCGATATAAGAAGACCATATTGAAAATATGGTCTTCTTATATCGGGAGGATAAACAATAGCATAATAATTTTAAATAATAATAATAATAATAAAATATGGTCTTCGAAGACCATATTTTATTAATATTTTATTAATGCATCGCATAATTTTACAGTGGTATCCATACAAGATTCGCGTGTTGCAAAAGCTGCACCCTCAAGATCAGGTATTAAGTACTAAGTTTCTTACTACTTAATATCTGACAAATAAAATTTCCTTTTAGACTGTGAGAAAACATCTTAAATAATACGCAATATTTAAAATTCTTTGTACAGTACGTTTACGTCCCAACTATCTAAATTGGATAATCCAACCAAATAAGCACTGCTGATCTCTTGCAAACTGCCTGAACGAATGCAAAAGTTAACTGCGTGCGATATATGCGCTTAGTGTGTTTAGTGTCGCTGTTTTGTAAACGAAATGTCCTAAAAAAGTATTGACGTATTATATTTTAGTTTGATATAGCGAAGCATACATCAAACTAAGAAAAGTTTATAAACGCTGGTTTTACGACCTGCTTCGACGTAAAATATCATGGTAAAATATCGTGATTAAACGTTTTACGGCCAGGTTTTTTATCTGTTAAGTTTATAATAAAAGCTCGGCTGCTTATTTTATAAAATTTCTTTCGTTTTCCCGTTGTATAAGAGTACATGTACTTGTGTTAATAGCTAATAAATAGATAAATATTATATTAATAAATTTTTGTTGTTATTAATATAATATGACATAGCATTTGTAGGCATTTTGATGCAAGAACTACGACTAAAATTGCAAAAAATGCTTTACTTTCAGGGTCAGGAACGGATTTATCCATTTTATGTTGTTCATTATAAGAAAATTCGTTTGTCTTTCAGAACAAATCGGTTTTCGAACAACTTTTAAGAACTAGTTACGGTCAAACCTCGGTTTTCGAACATATTTTTGGGCTGCAATTTGAAAAAATTGTAGACCTATAAACTCTTATTTTCCTCTATCCGCCCATCTGTCTGTCAGTGTTTCTTAATCTCGAGATCGGAGTTATATAGATAAAAGACGACCACATACAGAATACTTAGGGACAGAACCCGAGCTCGAGAACGAGTTCGTGAATTTATGGCCAAAACTTTAACAAATACGTTTCCGCCAACTCTACTCTCTAATTTGATATGGCACCGTGCGAATTTTTTTTGTTTTTTTCGATTCGATCGATGCCATAAAACAAAAGTGGCTGCGAATCACGAAGGGATTTTTCGCGAAAACAAATTTAAAGCGTGTGTCGAGGATTGGATTAAACGTTGAAATAAGTGCGTTGCAGTAGGAGAAGATTACTTTGAAGAAAACAAACTAAATTTTGTTGAATAAATTAAAATCTTGCATTTCTATTTAGCCATTTTTCATACTTTGTAACTATGAGGGTATTTGAAAAATTCAGGCCGAAGAAGGCCATTAGGAGGTTTTCTTTGTATAAATGAGAATTTAGGAGATGCAACTCAACATTTAATCGTTAGAAGGGTAATTTTTGACCAAAAGAAATTCAGCAATTCTCAATTTAATTATTATTTTATATTATCTACATATACCTTTTGTTAAACAACATTTTGGCCCATATGCAGATTTGAATTCTAGTTATTCTATNTACAAAGTTTAACAGAAAACAATTTTTATTTTATTCCATATACCTGGACACATACATAATTTTGCATTTCGGACATATTTGTCCCTCCTCAGCAGGTATTTCTGTATATTAATTTTCCGGTTTTCCATTATAGCTCAACTGGATATTCAAATTTTACCAACAAAAACAGAATTACTATGATTTTAGACATTTGTTCTTGTTCCATTTGACCGTTTTTTGATCGTTTCTTACTAAAATTTACATTTTAGCAAGAAAAAAAGACACTGAGGCATTTTAATTATTAAAATCATTATTTTCTTTTTTTGTCGATTGAGAATATGCTGTTCACTAAATTTTACTTATATGTGCCCTAAATAGTAATGGTGACATGGCAATTGTCGGTATAGAGACAGAGATCAGTTAAATTGGAAACCCGAAGATCGCACCCATTCTTTTATCTCTATTATTTATTAAAAAGTTTGTAGTTATAATTTGTACTAGATTTTCGGAAAGTGAACATCTTAATAATTTAAATATAATTAATTTATTTTAATTTACAGATGTTGGTGATGATGATCTCGAAGATAGTTCTACAATTATCTCTTTTAGTTATTGTTTTATTAAGTACGATCGTATGTCAGAGAAATACGCATTCAAAACTCACCCGTCGTGTACGTCGCTTTCTTTTTCCATCCAACAGTTTACTGTCTATAAAAACTGATCTAAAAATGCCGATATCACTTCCTGGTAGAATGACTGGATCGATAGATATGTCTCTTCCAATTTCTATTCCTTTATCGCGGTTTCTTACCGAAGGAACAGGAAGAGACGACAATAGGATGGAATTATTTTTTTTCCTGGAAAACTTAATTCAACGATTTGGAATAGACGGAAAATCGTGTCTCTTAAAATCAATTTGTGAAATAGCTGAAATCCCGATGGATGAAGAAGGAGTAATAGGAACCTTTATCAACGGATTATTCAAGTAAGAAAAACATTTTTCAATTTAGATGGAAATGTCATTACCTATATGAGTATAATAATTATTGTTAATCATTCTTCTCACTTTCAAAAAAATTTGTCTGAATAAAATTATTAGTCTGAAAATTAGGTTTTAATTAAATTTCATTTGAAATAAACAATAAAAGCTGTTTTGAAATAACTATGAGGATTAGGGAAGATCCTTGTACCTAGGGACACCTTGTACTTCGGGACAAACTCGTCATTTGAAAAATAATACATTGAGAAGTAGCAAGTAGGATATCTAGTAGCTATTTCATTACAACATTCAGAATGCATGACGTAAAGTCGGCCATTTTGACTCGTTTCGCCGCTCTGACACGTCGTGTGATTTTTATAGGTGTTCGTTTTTTTGCAATCCAGTTGGATCTTGGTTTTAGTCGAAATATTTTATTAAAATTATTTATTAAAATAAGTGGTTACGAATGTAGTTATCAACTAACTGTTCCTTAATTAAATTACTCACCTCTTTAATTAAGGTACAGTTAGTTGATAACCGCATTCGTAACCACTTATTTTAATAAATAAGATTGGATTTCTGTAATTCAAAAATTATAACCATTCTTTGTTATAAACAAGAGAAAATTGTACCTTGGGACAGTGAACTTTTTGTACCTTGGGACTTTTCACCTTATAATATTCTTTATTTTTAGAAGTCTCCGCACCGCTAGGCATCACCGAGGTGAACTACTGTACATAAATTAGTAACATTATTCACATTAGTTGTAATTTATACATAGTTTTATGCGTAGAATAATTCCAAGTTACAAATAAATTTTGTATTTACATAGATTATTGACCAACAATTCTTTTGATTAATCATTAAAACCACACATATAGTGAACAGTTAACAAAATTGCAATTGAAGAATTATCTAACTTACAAATATGCCGGGTACAGTAGCCAATTGAAAACTTGCCACCTACACGAAGACATACTTCATGTTTACAACTGGTAAAGATGAACAGTGTTGTCTGGAGGACAGCTGTTTGTAATACACTTTACCTTACCATAGTCCTTTTGAAATACGTATTGACAAGTTCTTTAAATACTTGAGACAGTTTTTTATCATTTATTAGAACATACAAGTTGCAAGGCCAGGAAATGTCCGTAGGCAGGGAAACGATGATGTTCTGGCGCATGCCATCTAACATGGGACACTGTAGTAAGTAGTGTTTGACACCGTCTGGAATGCCGCAAATTTCACAGTTTTCTTCTGATGACTTGTTGAACCTGTGGAGATAGCTCTGGAATCCACCGTGCCCCGTATAGAATTGGGTAATATTATGTCCAATGTCATGACTGATGAAAGTTGAAACTATGGGAAAAAAGTCCCTCGTTATGCTACTATTATGAACATCCCATTTGTGCTGCCAAATGGTCAGTGCATTTTCTTTGCGTATATAGCTGTGAGGTATTGCTGTGTAACTTGGATTGCAGTTAGCAATTGAAGCACAGCGAGCCAGCTCGTCTGGTGGTTCATTCCCGCAAACACCGGTATGATCTCTTATCCAGATGATTGCAAAACTGTTATAGTTTTTAGATATATCTTGCAAGATTTAGTTAACGATGGGGTGACGCCAATTGTAGTTACAGATCGATTGTACTGACGAACTAATATTAATCTCTTCACTGTCCGTGAAGAGATTAATATTAACTTCTTTGTAGTTGTCCTTACACCACCTTATAGCAGAGAGAATAGCCCAAAGTTCCGCCTGATATACAGAACAGAAGTTGCCTAGCTTGTCCGAGGAGTTATGGACTTCATTATTATCATGATAGACAACGACGGCACATCTTACCTCTTCTTCCTGCTTCGAGCCATCCGTGAAAATAGTAAGAGTTTGGTCTGGTCAAGGGTTGATTGCAATAAAGGGTCAGTCTTGTGGTGTCAGGCCATGTTAGTGAAGATTTTGTTCAATGATTTCAAAATCCTCGTTATTAATATTTATATCAATGTCTTGTCTCATTCTCCATCTTTGTGAAGCTAATTCAATATCCTGCACAATTGGCAATTTTCCCGCGATAACCTGCATGGCTGCTGTTGAAGGGGTAGAGTATGCTTTGCATATTATAAGTAGTGCTCTTCGTTGGGTGCTTTGCAGTTTTCTGTCTATGTGGACCTGACCAAGGCCCTCGGCCCAAACTGGGGCCGCATAGGAATTCATAGGCAAAAATACAGAATCATAAATCACGCTCATGATTTGGGGACTCAGACCCCATTTCGTCTTTGCCACTTTTGACTTCGCGTTGAAGAGCAGGTTAGTTTTATTGTAGATATTCTTCACATGGGGGTGTGAAGAACTTAGCTTGTGGTGTAGAGTAATACCTAAGTATTTCAGAGTTTGTACCACTCTAACGCTGGCACATCCAATTTTTATTGTTGGGACTCTTCTGTACAAGTATGGTGCTATGGGCCTAGTAAAACTAATCTCTTTGGTCTTATTCGGGTTGAATTCTAACTTATTCCTATTACCCCATTGCAGGATTTTCTCACGCACATCATTGGCCTTCTTTTCCAGTTCAGCCCGGGAGAAAGCCGTCACCAACACCATGGCGTCATTCGCGTAGGCCACTGTCCAGTCACTTCCGATTTTTTCACTTAGAAAGCCATTGAATAGTAGATTCCAAAGAAACGGTCCCAGTACGGAGCCCCGAGGGCACCCGAAAGTTATTTGCCGTGTATAAGACTTTGAGCCCACTTATAATGTAGCAGAACGTCCTTGCAGGTAGTATCTTATGATATTAAAGATGTAGGCTGGGCGCTGGCTTTGCCTGAGTCTCAATAGCACCATTGTTCACCAGACCGTGTTGAACGCACCTGCTATATCAAGGCTAAGACCCAGTATATATGGATAATTAGTTTGCAGCTCCTTGATTTTGTTTGTCACAGAGAGAATGGCGTCAGAAGTGCAGGCACCAGACCGAAAGCCAAACTGTTGATTGTGTAAATAATCGTTTTTCTCTAAGTATTAGATCATGCTATTCGTAATTAATCTTTCCAAAACTTTGTCCAATATAGGTAGCAAAGAAATGTTCCTGTAGTCTCAGGGTGATTTAATTGGTGTGTTTTTAGTCTTTGGGATCAGAACAATTCTAGCCTTTTGCCATTCAGAAGGAAATAAATTGTACCTGAGACAGTAGTTGTATAAAATTAAAAGAATATTCGAGCGATGTTCCCAAATCTTCCGAACAATGTCCGCAGTTATTCCATCAATCCCCGGAGCCTTACGATAGGCAAGTCTTTTAACATCCTCATCAATCTCCAAGGCAGTGAAGGGATGCGGGCAAGGACATTACAGGAGAGCGTTAGTCTGTTCCCAAATAGAGTGTTGGGTTGAGTCATCTTCTAAGGGATCGTCTTCTGGACATGTAGATGTAAAGGTGTTTAGTAGAAGGTTGATTGTGTCCTCCATGTTTGTTACTTCGCCGTCATTAGGACTAAGGCTCGTGAGGCAGGAGGGAGTCTTTAACTTGGTCATACAACTCTTATATACAAGTCCCCATGGATTTGTATATGCAGAAGAACAGTATTCTTTCCAAGAATTAATTTTTGCTTGTATAATAGCTTCTTTGTAACTTGCCTGATAGTTTAAATATCGTTGCTTTAAAGCAGTGATTCTCAAACTTTTTCGATCCACCGCCCCCTTTGTTCCATAAAGTTATACCCAACGCCCCCTAACCCATTTTCTCTTGTGTGAGAAAAGGATTGGAAATATTCTTAGGAAAACTTTTCTATGAATCTCACACTTTTTGCCCTTACTGTACATTGTTCTCATCATCTGGAAACCATTAAACGCAATGTTTCCTCTTATCAGCCCCAATTTTGCCTTTGGTCACCGTTCAATACCCTGCCTCTATCATAGATCTATTCATCGCGCCAGAAGGGGGCGTTATTGCTTACTTTGAGAAACGCTGAGCTAAAATAAAAGTCAATGTGTTAGAAATATTCAAGTTGTGACCTTCAATAAAAAATAAAAAATATATAAAATGTCAACATTTTATATATATTCCGTCGAATTTTTATATATAGAATTTGTCTGCCGTCGCCCCTCTATATTTCCTTAACGCCCCCCAATTCTCTTTGAGCCTTCTACTGCCCCCCTGAAAGCCTCCAGCGCCCACAAGGGGGCATTATCACCCACTTTGAGAAAAGCTGCTTTAAAGCATCCCTTTCTTCATTTCTGCAACGTTGAAAAGCATTCGTGTTCTGTTTATTTATTTTCCGCATATTTGTTAAATTATCATTCCACCATGGTACCCCTTGTTTATTAGGCCTATTAATCGGAAAGGACTCATCGCAAACCTGAGAGATCATGTGGATCTGTGTGTCAATATAATTCACAGCCGAAATCCTACTATTAATCGAGGGATAGAGATCAATTCGATCATCTAAGCAACTGAAGAAGTTGTCTCAGTTGGCATTAATGGTTCTGTAGATCTTATTATTATTTTTGAGCTGTTATCGGCTATACTGCCAATCTGAAAGTCTATGTACTTGTGGTCAGAAAGACTATTTTCGCTACAGACACTCCAATGATGGATTTTGTTAAGGATGTCAAGTGATACGCATGTTAGATCAATCCAAGTCCTTCCGTTCGGGCCTTCAAAGGTAGGAGGAGAGTTACGGTCATTAACGACAACTAGCCCATTTTCAGCCAAAAATTCTTCTACAGCTACTCCTCTTGGATCCAGATTTTCATCCCAAGTAGGTGACTGGGCATTAAAGTCCCCGGCAATCACAAATGAGCTATCCTTAAAATGATTCTTAATTTCCTGTATTATTTGCAGTTCATTATTAATATCTCCCTTACCTGGAGCATAAACGTACCTTGGGACTGTCCCAAGGTACTGTGCATGGCATTGCTTTTCTCAACTATTTATTTAATAGTATTTTGTTTACTTTTGTTGTTATGTTTCCGTTGGCTGCGAAGAAGTGAATAAAGAATGAAGTAAATAAAAATGCTAAATCTGTTAAAAAGCGAGTTTATAAGAAGAAAAAAGTTGAAGTTAGTAGCTCTGAAGATGAAACTTCTGTGATCTTCGTGTGACGATTCGTGTGATGAAGTTCAAGAAGAAAATAATTGTGTGGGCTTCGGTGAAAATTATTTTACTACTTCGAGCATAGAAGACTGGAATCAATGTGTTACCTGTCGATTCTGGGTGCACGAAGATTGCACCTTTTTTGAAAATTACTGTCAGAAATGCGGTATTAATTCTAAAAAAATTAGTAAGTAGTAATGTTTGTGACCTATATTTGTAATGACTATTGTTTTTGTTAATACAAAAATGAGATTATCTTTGGTTTTCAATCATTTAAATGCCTTCTACATAACATTTAAGCTATATACTTACCTGCATTTCCAGCATATGAAACATTTTTGTTAACTGATAGAGCTAATATTGTTATAAAGGAAAAGACTTGGATAAACTATTTTCATCTGGGAGAATCCAACAGACGACGACACAAGCACTTATGTAACACGGTATCCACAAGATATCCAATGGGCCAGACGAAAACACAAACACTTCAACATACAGGATGACTACACCGTATAGAAGATGGCTGTGTTGATGTCTTCTTGCTGCCTCCCAAGTGAGAAAGCCAAGATGTATGGCACGAAAATGTCAAACTTTAATAAGAAATTTTGGGAAAAAATTTTAGGTTTAGCGGTTCCAAGCCCAACACCACCACTAAGCCTAGAATAAGCCTAAATCTCTATACTCCATCACTGTGAACTGACAGCTAGGCCTAAATTTAGGCTTAACACACTAAATTAGCTTAATTAAAACACATTCAGGAGCTAGGAAAAGCACAACTTACCTCTTGGAGAGCAGAACTCCATATCCACAACTTTAGCAGTAAAGCTCGATCTTTCTTCTGTAAAAACACGATAAAAATTGACATCGACTATTGGTAATTTAAAAGGTAATTTGCATAGCATGCGCCATTTTTCACCTAGTGGTAAAAATTTGAACTAAATACTTTTTTGCATTTTTCCCTTTCCCCATGGTCCATATTACGTATATTCCAAGTGTCATCAAAATACGTCAAGGAGAGTGGTCGCTATACAGGTCTGAGTAGGGCAACTTTAATTATATCCACCCTGTACAGTATATTTGAAACAAACTTATAATATAGAAAACAGACACACTTTATTTATTAATTACAGTAGAACCTCAATTATTCGGATTTTCGATTATCCGGATTGTTCAAAATAAACAAAAATTTTACGAATTTGCTGATTTGCACTTGGCGAATTACGACACTGTTTATGTACGTGATGGAATGCGCAACTTTTTTGTTTCAACAACGTTTCACCCGGCACAGTTGGTCGTAAACTCTTAAATATATTTTACGTAGTAATAAAAATATAACTTGACACGTATTTATAAATAATTTATATTCAAATTACATCATTTCTATGACCAAGGGCGGCGTAAGGCATGGACGATGTGGGCCACCGCCTATTCCTCGCGGTCCGAAGGGCCTCCCGCCTCGAAGGTTTATGCATTACTTAAAAGACGCGAACGCGACGAAAAAATTTTACTCGTCATAAAACGATAAATAGTTTGTCAAATTTTTATTCATAAAAATGCAGTTTCAACTGCTTTTTATTTTATAAAATCCGTCTTCTTGCGCCACCAGAGGGCCTTTTAAACAATAGGTAGTCTGTTAGCGTTGGTCAGTAGTAGTCCAAATTCAATACGAACGTTTGTTTCTTGAAAATTTGATCACGATTTAAATACAGTATTTACTTTTAATATTACCGATATGTCATCGAAAAGAAAACGTGTTGTATTATCATTAAAAGACAAATTAAAGTATTTGTTTCGATTATCCGGATTTTTTCTTATCCGGACTACCTTCATCCCCAATTAGTCCGGATAATCGAGGTTCTACTGTATTTAATATTATGAAAGCTTTAAAATATTAAATATATTATATTATTTTATATATAAAAGCTTCGCTGATTGACTTTTCCAATGTCAATTACAACGAATGAAGGAAGCACGATAACCTGAAATAAAGCATATTCTGAATTACATAAATTATTATATAAATTTAAAACATACAAGTTTCCGAAATCCAATATGAGGAAAAAAAATTAAAAATGTTAAATAGATAACCCAGTCTACTCGGTTATCTACTGTATCTGCTCCTGACCTAAAAGCACGTGTTAACATGATTTATAGTTTTTGAGCCTAATGATTCGTTATTTGCTGTCTGTTAGCTTCAAAATAAGTTTAGTTCAGATTATCGTTTCGTATTACCTTTATCTTTTTTTGAGTTGTATTGCAATCTTACGATACATTGCACAAATATCCTTTTTATTTAAACTTTCTGTTGTCAACCTTGCAGAAAAAATGTTTGGCGTTTGAAAAAAGTGCCAAAATAAAATTTAAATAAATAAGAAATTTGTGCAAGTGCAAGTTTACAACAGGCTACACGCCTGTTTTAAAAAAATTCAATAATATTGGACATCATAAAATAATACGAGAAAACGGCGTGGATCCACCATGATTAATACAGTGAAAACTGCTTAGGCGACCACCTGCATTCGACGGGCACCTGTCAAAACGGGCAAAAATTTCTGGCACGGAATACTTTACCCATAGAGTCTTCGTATAAGTTACCTGTATTAAACGACCACCTGTGTAACGCGACCGCGGGCATCGATTTTTGGTCCGAAACAACATATAACACCTGTAATAAGCGACCACTTTCGGGAATGTATCTGGTCTAAACTATTGTAAGAACCCATCTTAATAACGTTTCCCCCTCCTAATATAATAAATTAGTCTAAACCAGGGGTGGCCAACCTTTTTAGCAGGCGGGCCAAATTTCAGAAATAATATTTCCTGCCAGGCCACGCACCTAATTTTTTTTTTTAAATTAAAGTAAACAAGCAAGCGTGCTACAGCTTCAACCGCATCGTTGCTTTCCAGTAGGTGAGATCGTGGTCAAACACTTGCCTGGTTTAATGTAAAAAAAAACACAAAAAATAGGTATATTTATTTTTTTGAAGAAAATAAAACATAACCGAGAATCATTTATTTAATAACCAAGAAACATATTTATTAGACAATTTAAAAATATTTAAAAGTGAGACATCTGACTTTGTTTTACAGAACTAACAAGTAAGTGCATCAAAATTGATCTGGACTGATGTAGTCGCTACACGCAAACAGTTTTCCAAATGAACATCAGTAATTCGTGTTCTCACTTGTGATTTGATGTACTTCATACGACTAAAAAGTTGTTCACACGCATAAGTGTTTCCAAATAGCGAAACCATTGACAGAGCATGTTTGTAAAACGCAAGATATTTATCCTTGTCCAAATACGTTTCATAGAACTCTTCCAAACCTTCTTAACTCTTCTAATGTTCATTTGGTGATAT
>NW_019385394.1:47983-56191 GCF_000671375.1 Centruroides sculpturatus
CGCTTGTATATTGATGACGTAATACACGTAACTGAGGAGAGAACGAAAAGAACCGAGTCGAATTAATTAAGTCGGAAAAAAGAAAGTGTGCATTATAATCGAGAAAATGCGAGTATTGTATGAATCTTTAAAATAAAATACAATACCAATATAGCCCTATCGTTGAAAAAATTTGCTTATTTTTGCTCACCTCGAGTTTTGCTTAGTAGAAATGGCTAAAAAGTACGCAAAATACGTAAGGAAATACGTTATTACAGGACCACCTGTATTGGACGACCACCTGTCTAAAAGACCACTTTTTGAAGGAACCGTGGGTGGTCGCCATAGACAGGTTTTACTGTATTCAATTTGTTTTCGTGATTTGTTCTTGCTGTGTTAGTGCAATTCTCAGAAAAGTGCAATGTCAATATTGATCATCAATATTGAATAATGACATGATGTTATTGACTGTGTAATGCTTTAGCAATTGAATTCGGAATGTGTACTAGCTGCAAGTACCCGCTTCGCTGGGTTTTTATTTGTTCGTACATTTATATGTAATATAAATTTTATTATATGTAATATAAATTTTTCTTTATAAAAAAGACCGCTTATTGTACATAATCTTTGTCTGATTCGATGTATTTTCGTATAATTTTCAAGTTGCTCTTATGTCTGATTAATTCTGTTTCTTTGATAATTTTCTTGTAGCAGTGTTAGACGTACTTCTCTTTCTTCCGTGGTTTCATTTCTCCGCGCCATCTTTTGCCTTAGAGATATGATTCGAGACCGCAAAAATTCTTTCTTACGCTTTGGAATTGTTTTTTTTTATTTTTACTTTTCGCACTCCACTATTCACTTTTCACTTTCTACTTTTTTCTGTTATTCATACACTTTTACTTATAAAATGCCAACTGAAGAATGTGCGTCACACGTCTCCAAAAGCCTACTCACTACTCACACATAACAATCCTCGACTATTCCAAAACATTTAAGATTAAGATTATATTATAGCCAATCTTATCCGTTTTCACAGAATGCAAGAATTAGGTCCCACTGTTTCCAGACTAATTACAGAATTTTTACGTTCAGTCAAACGAACTATTTTCAATTTGATCAATTTTCTGGAACGTTTACAATTGTCCTTTAATCGAACCAATTTGAATTTAAATTCGAATTCGAATTCGAATACAAATTCGAATTTAAAACGGTTCGAACATTTTTAAAATCGAAATAGAAAATCTTCGAAGCCAACCACTTTAAACCCCATATCTCCCGCACCCTTATAGCTATCGAGACGCAACCACCATACTGCACGAATGGAGACTTGGGGCTACTACCACATACAAACACCATTCATGTGCGATGTGTAGTTTTGGCTAAAAAGTGAAATATAGGGACACACACGTCCATATATATATATATAGCGAAGATTAAGATTATTACGTTATAGTCAACCTTACCCGTTTTCACAGAATGCACGAATTGGATCCCCGTTTCCAGACTAATTAGAAAATTTTTACATGGGTCTAAAAATATCTTCGATTTCCTGCGAAAAACGAAAAAAAATCTGCACTTTCTCTTAAAACCCTCGCTTTTTCTTAACAATTCCATTGATACGTAACACTTCCACTGTTGACACTTCCATTGTTACTTAACACTTCTATTGTTGATGGAAGTGTTAAGCATAATCGTGTCTCTCTCCCCGGGGGGAATTTCAAAAAATCCCTTCTTAGTGTGCGTTTTCATGACGTACCCTAACTGTGTGCCAAATTTCAGCTCTGAACTCCTAACCGTTTGGGCTCTGCGCTTATTATTATTATCAACTCGTCTCGATTATAGATATAGATAAGCCATTGTCGTGTCCCGTCTGTAACGGTATGCCTAAAACGCCCACTAGGGGCGCCCTAGTAATAATTTTAAATTAATAATAAATTATTTTTATTTGTAATAGGAATTTATTATTTATACCACGGAATGGTATAAATAATTATTATATGCCTCGATTAACCTTGCGCCGCACGTTTACAACATCCCGTGACTCACAAGTCAGTGAACGTCGCGCATTGACTCACGGGAAATTTGTTGAAAAAATGGCGGATAAATTTAAAATCGAGGTTTACAAGCAAAGGTAAATAAGCAAATTAAACTATTTTAAAGTTTTATAGAATGTTTAATAAGTAGAAATGTAGATCCGTATGACGCGATTGGGACTTTAACAGAGCTGTAGAGCATATTGATAGGAAAAAAAGTCAAAGGAACCGTGTCTCATGGAAATTTGTAACGAACGCCCACTATAAAAAACACGTCTTAGTGTGCATTTTCATGACGAACCCTGTGTACCATATTTTACCTCTTTAGGCTCAGCGGTTTGCTCTGGGCGATAATGAATCAATCACCCAGTCGGTCAGGACATGTAATTTTATATACCGTATTTACTCAAATATAAGACGATCTCGCATATAGGACGAGGTGTGACTTTAAAGATCAAAATAAAGAAAATCAGATTTATTAATACACTTCTAATTTTATTTCGTTTAATCTATATCTATATCTATATATATATATAAATGGACGTGTGTGTTTCACTTTTCCGCCAAAACTACATATCGCACATGAATGGTGTTTGTATGTGGTAGTAGACCCAAGTCTCCATTCGTGCAGTATGGTGGTTGCGTCTCGATAGCTATAAGGGTGCGGGAGATATGGGGTTTAAAGTGGTTGACTTCGAAGATTTTCTATTTCGATTTTAAAAATTTTCGAATTCGAATTCGTATTCGAATTCAAATTGATTCGATTATAGATCGATTGTAAACGTTCCAGAAAATTGATCAAATTGAAAATAGTTCGTTTGACTGGACGTAAAAATTTTCTAATTAGTCTGGAAACTGGGGACCTAATTCTTGCATTCTGTGAAAATGGGTAAGATTAGCTATAATTTTAATCTTCACTATTGTTATTTTTGCCCACAAATAAAAACCCAACGAAGCGGGTCCTTGCAGCTAGTAACAAATAAAATATAAAATGAACGTAAATGCACACATTGTCCCGCAAAAATTACTGGCATCTTAAACTTAAGGAAAAATCTTGTAAAATCGACAACATAATTTGTTTACGTAAAGCTGGACAATCGGGAACCTTTCTTGCCAAATTTTAACAGTCGAATTCACTCTTCATCCATTACACTTTTGAGTTTCTTCGAATTTCCGAATAGTCATCTGTTTTCAGGTGGGAATGGACTAAAACTTATATCGGGCACCCGTGTAATTTAGGAATTCAATTCAAAAGCTTTGCTTTTCCTATTGCTATTCATCTTTATTCCTGGCAATATACACAAACGAGTCAAACGACCCAGATAAAATACTTTTGCTTTTAATTAAAATCAGCAGAAGATGAGAATCCGGCAAAATATGCGAATACATAGTTTCCAAAAGTTATACAAAAACAAAAAGAATCCTTCGCTCGCGCGTATAGGACGACCTACGTTTTTGAAGCAATGAAAAATCGATAAAAACATCGTCTTATATGCGAGTAAATACGGTATTTAGATGAAAAGTATGGCGATCACCGAACAAAAAATGTTTAACCAACATTTCTACATTTTTGAGCTCGTGGACTTTTAAACGCCAGGAAATGCAAGTAAAGTTGTTGATTTTCTGTATGTATTGGTGTTAGTGCACGTGTGAGTGGACGACAAAATTTTGTTCAGCCAATTTGTAGTTTAATAACTCCTGTGCTTTTTGTCTAAAATTTCTAAAATTTACTTGGTACTTTGTGTATTAGCGGCATTGATGCTAAAATTTTTGTCTTAAAAAGTCAAGGGCATGGAGAGCATTTAGAACGAGAAGGCCTGAACGTCAGGATGTACCGTACTCCTTATGTCGAAAAACAATCCGACACGTGTGTTACTGAAGAGGGGTTATCCCCTCTTGAGATTTGAACCAAGATGTTCAATGAATGAAGATGTTCAAATTAAGAAGATTCGGATCCACCGGTGACCAGCAGTTCTGTTCCCTGAACAGTTGGTAGTTCGGTCGTGGGTTTGCGCCTTGTCAGTACAGGTTAGCCACGTAAAGTTTTTTCCATGTCTGTAACGCCTAAATAGCAGTTTCTTACCCTTAAAAGACCTCCCGGAAGGTATTACCCCGTGTCTTCGCGCATAATTTCGATAGGTCAAGCAAAAAGCTTTGGTCAGCTCTTCAGAGGATAAGTGACTGCGCAATAACCTCTACATTAACTCTGATACAAAGACAAAGAGTAGATTCAATTTGGAAATGCCTACTTGTATAGCTGATAATGTTTTTAGCAGTATTATTTCTGTTGTATAGTTATGTGATCAGTATAAATTTGTTTAAAATAAATCTTCTTAACTGTTTGTCATCACATAACAACGTAACAATGAAGATAAGCATTTAGCAAATCTCAGCAGTAATTATAATTTATTTATTTGTTAACTATTATAAACATGCCAATAAGCTGACAACGGTAAAAACAGATTCAGCCACTTTTCTATCAGGTGTATGGCAAAAAAATTAAACCTCACATTTGATCAGCAAACGGACGGAAATATTTATTTGTACAAATATAAATTTCGTAAACCCGATACTTACATATTAATGCCAAACGAATGGCGAATTATATCGCGGTATATTTCTATTTTTATTAATTAAATGCTAAGAAATTTGGCACTAGAGGCAGGCAATAGGCGCCATCTCTTGCTAAATTTCATAATTATATGAATATTTAATTTTCTAAATAAATATTCAGTTAATTTCGGAAGGAACCTCCAACCTGCGCCGCAAGTAACAGAGTATGGTTATATCCAAAGAAGTATTGTAAGTTCTGGAAGGAAAGATCATATAAAAGTCCAGTAACTGGCGATGTAATCACATGATAAGAGGTGTCAAATTCCACTTCAGCTCAATTCTTTTCTTCCAAATCCTTCTAACTTATTGAAATAATTATTTCATTATATCATTTAATTTCCAGATTATCAAGAGATGACGTCTAATATCTGCCTCTAATGCCAAATTACTTAGCATTTAATTAATAATAATAGTAATATAGCATGACATAATCCGGAAATCGTTTGGCTGAAATATTTATTTGTTTTTCCATTAATTATAGATGTGTTATTTTTATATGTAAGTGTAAATATTACTATATTTAGTGCACTTCATTGCAACACTTTATTCGAAAATAAATAACGTATTACTAAAAGTGTTATTGAAACGTGTAAGCTATTTTCAGATAATTTGATTTTTCTTCATGTGTTGTGAAATTTCATTCTTATCTTAAATTCATAACATAAACAGCTTATTAGCAAAATGTCATGACAAATTCTCTGGCCACTAAAAGTTCACGCTCCTACTATTAATTTTACTAGAATATTTTTGATACATAGCTTGACAGAGATAATTTCTACATTAATTAAACTCTCAAAATACAACTCAAAGTTGATTCTTTATTAATTTAAATAAGTATACCATTAAATTGAATGGAAATGCAACATACGATAGAATACTTTGTAACGCTTCTTTCAAAATAGTAAAATAAAACTTTTAAATAAAATAAAAAATAAAAATGAAAAAAAGCATTCATTATTTCTGATTAAGTTGAAATTGTTGTTTAATTTCAGGGTATCAAATTTGACGAGACGTTATGGAATGGACGATTATATAAAGGCAGAAAAATTAGGAAGAATGGGTGGAAATTGTTCAAAGAACTATAAAAATTGTCCATTTTCATTTTTTAGTACAGTATCTTTAATGTAATTTTCGTGTAATTATTATTTATTATATACGAATTTTCATTATTTGTTCTATCGAAATTTAGTTAAATTTTCAGTGTTCTAAAACAAAAAAAAATTTATTTCTTAAAATGTAACTGGAGTTTCAGTATTATGATCAAATTACTTTTAGTGTTTTCAGAATTGTATAAATTATTTAATAAAATTTTATTATGATATAATATAATCAATTTTTCTTACAACAGAATCAGGTTTAGTTTTATTAAATAAATTTATCATGCTGTATTTACTTCACCCAAAAGTATGATTTATGCCCTAAAAATTATGTTAAAGCATTGATTACATACAAAAAGCATTATCACGTCTGTCAGATTTATAAGACGAAATGTTGTAATGAAATTAATACAAAAATATATTCCAATTTTTTTTAGTAAAGCAAACATGTAAAATTAATTCTAAATTAAAATAAGAGTATGAACGTATTAATCAAAACATTTAAAGACTATTAACAATAACGAATTCGCCGCCATCATTCGAAAAATGAGAAATTTCATTCTGACAAATGTTACAATGACAAGTACATACCTGTTACGTTACGCTGTTATATGGTATTGAAATTATTCGAAAAGACTGAAAGTAATTAAGAAAATGACTTCATTTTTAGCAAACTATTAGATTCGTCAGACGCCATTAGATTCGTCAGACGATTCTGCACAAGATATATGTGAAAAAATTTCAGATATATTTATAAGCGTTTAATTTAAATGCGACAATAATCAGATCTTATGGGAACAACGATAGTCACGGATAATCGAGTCTATACTCTTAAGATTGCAATAACTCGAAAAGTTACAGTCAGAAACGAAAAATTAAAACGCCATTAAATTCGTCAAACGATTCTGCACAAGATATGTGTGAAATAATTTCAGATATATTTATAAGCGTTTAATTTAAATGCGACAATAATCAGATNTTTTTTAATTTCATTATCAGTTGAAACCTGTAAGAAAAATTAAAAACAGTATTTAATAAAATTTTAAAGATATTCCCATTTTAAAAAGATTACAAACATTAGTTCTGTTAAATTTACTCACTTTATTATTTTTTTTTTCTTCCAACAGTTTGTCAGCTGGTGTCGTTTGAATACTGACTCATATTGAAATTTTCGATCGCAATATAAGCAAGCATAAACCATAATCTGTTTTTTAAAAATGAGTTAAAAAATAATTCAGTAAGTTAAAAATTTGGTATAGAAACATAAATTTTTGTGATACGTTAAAATCTTATAATAAAATGTATAATATGTACTGATTATAGTAATCTAACTACTATAATTCTGATCCGAAAAATTAAAATTGAAAATTTCTTCAACTATTAATTAGACACTTTGGCAAATTAGAAATGTATTTCCTTAAAAATAAAGATTTTACTTACGAAATCTTCTACGAAAAATTATCTACAAGTGAGAATTTTGATTATTTGCTTTATGGTTATTTTGCTTTATTGCTTTGTTATGCTTTATTGCTTTGTTATGCTTTTATTGTTACTTAAACTTATATCCATAGATGAAAGATTTAATACATGTTTATTGTATTAAATCTGTTCATTTGAGACAGAGGAAAAATATTAAATAATATTACAAGAAAACCAAAATACAAAATTTCCTACCTAAATAATAAAGTCTCACAAATGAAATAATGCTTTCTTAAATTAATACATCATCAGTCCACTATACTGTTCTGATTGAAAAAGTTGGACAATTTTAAAATACAAGACACTCGCTAATTTTTACCTGTGCTAATTCAAATCAATTTTGTCCATGTATATACAGTAATATAATCTATATATATAAAAATGAATGTATGTCTGTGTGTCTGTGTGTCCCCGACCTAAAAAGCTTCTTTAAAATAAAATGGTTTACTCCCGATTACTACACAACTCAATTATTTACAAATCACGGAAAATTTGCTACGTACCTTGCCAGATTTTTAAACAGAACATCAGATCAGTGCCCAACCTGTATGATTGCAGATGGATCTCAACACTACATTTTTGATTGTGTGATGACCGAAATAGAAAGAACTGAACTGCGGCTGCTCTTGCAGGAATTGAACATAGCTTGGCCGTGCCACCTCTCAAACATCTGGACCAACCAAGAGATATTCTCTGCCTTTAAAAGACTTGCAAAAAAGATCAATCAGATCACAAGCCAACTAATCTACTGCTAACACTGACTTTGACTTAAAGACTGTCTACTTATCGTGTTGCCATCAATCTTTGGAACCTGATTCCACATCATTTTATAAATTTATTTAATAACTGTTTACGACATGCCATTTTTCCTAGGGCCTGGAAACAGGCAAGAGTCATCCCCATACCCAAGCAGGGATCAGCTGACTCTAGACCTATTTCACTGTTACCAATTTTGGGTAAAGTACTCGAAAAACTCATTACGGTCAGATTAACTTGGTACACAGAAA
>NW_019385394.1:57950-64745 GCF_000671375.1 Centruroides sculpturatus
TAGCCCACCGGCGGCCGAGTGGACTCCGTCTCCGCTTGATAGTGGTGACCAGACCCTAAACACCGGAGTTCGATCGGAGGTTCGCGCCTCACTCGGACGGGCTGGCAGCGGGAGTTTTTTCCGGGTTTTCCTCCTTGCCAATGACGCCTGAATAGGGGCCAGCTTTCCCCCCAAGTCCTCCCGGAAGGCATTTCTGTCTCCCTTTCTCGCGGGGGTCGTCTCTTATAAGACCGGCTTTGGTTACTTCGTAACCTCTCTTCTGTCTTCCTCGGATTGGTCGTCTTCTATAAGACCGACTCTTCCTTCCTGTTTCTTCCGGAGTGACAAAGCTGAGAGCTATACTACTCCTCTATGATGATGATGATGATGATTCAGAATCGAGAAAAGCTTGTATGGAGTATGTGTAAAAAATTTCAGATATATTTATAAGCGTTTAATTTAAATGCGACAATAATCAGATTTTATGGAAAAACTGATAGTTTACGGGAAACATAAATGAAACAGCAAATTTTAAAGTGAATAAAAATTTACCAATATAATGAAAAACTGGTCTTGACGTTTTGGTTATTACACAATTTAAAATTTGCTGAAGAATTTCTTCTCTAACAGTTTCATCAATCTAAATAACCGGGAAAAGTTTACGATTTCTCGATACCGTACGTATGTCTAACAATAAGAATCTTAATAAAAAATATGTATGGCGATAAGTGAGGATTGACAACTTTTCTAACAGATAAAGAGTATTGTTGGCTTTTCACCACCCATCTTCGTCTCGATTCCACGCCTACGGTCGACTCCGTCCTCCGAACCTAAAATATTTCGTAGGTAATTAATTCTGGTAATGATCGGTTACGGACGACGACGTTGGTTATTTACGTGTCCGCTATTTACGAGTAAACGTACGAAACGTCCAATTGTAAAAGTCCCCTTTACGTACAGGCGTCGGTTAATGGAAGTTTCGCCGTATTTTGATTTCTCTTTTACGGATCTGATAAACTTTGATATTGTGCGACTTTTAACTCGCCTTATGTTTTATTTTATTCGTAATTCCACCTTATCATCTTACAGAGATTATCGTATTTTCTTATGAAGAAATCGCTCATTGGTAAATAAGATGTCTATCTAAAAATTTAACTTATTTTCATTTTTAACTAATTAAGAATAAAGCGTTCGTAATTAATTGTCCAGAAAATACCGCAAAATACCAGTTCCGGCTGCGGCATAATTTACAACTAATGTTGGTTCCGGGTAGGGTTTGGGAAGTGTCGACATTCTCAAAGTCCCGGGACACGAGACAACCCACCATCAAAACGTCCCGGGACTTCGAGACTTCTCGGAATAAAATTAGAATCGAGTTCATTTTTGGCGAGATGCGCTAATAAAAAGGCAATTTTAGTAAAAATCAACATTTATTGAACATAAAATCAAATCTTAACATTTATAACGTTAATTAAAGTGTAAACAGTTCGTATGTTTAATTCTTATAATCATAGATCCATTTTTTGGCAGTGAAATCTTAAAATTATAAAACCAACTTAGCAATCATACTAATCATTAATTGATAATCATCACCTAGTTTCTATTCGTTAGTCGTATAAATAATATAATGAACTAGCAATTAGACATCTTTTCCGATTTAATAAAATAGACATTTAAAAACATCGGAGCATTTACAGCTTTGTCCGATTTTTCTAATAATGCCTCCGGACCAGGAGAACGCACTCTCGTTTTCGACAGATGTCGGTTTTATCGCGTTTAAAGCTTTATAATGTAGTTCCAAACTTTCGGTACGTTTTCCGGTTTCTTCAAATAACTGGAACTCCTCTTTTAATGCCGCTCTCGATCTTTTTGCAAAAATTTCGGCTACGTTTTCTTCGATTTTTTTGATTGCCCGTTCCGTTCGACTTCGAAACGACTCGTCGGGTTGGTTGTGTACTGTAGAGCTACTAGTACTGGGTTGGGCGTCCGTTATTTCCGAATCTGGCGTTTGGATACCAGGGATATTTTCAAAAAATCTGTAATGCGGATCTTCCGCAAAAGCAATAAGCGCGGTTTTATTCAAATTCGAAGTAAAAAAATCCGTATTTTGCCACTGTCAGCTGTGGCGGCCGGTGTGCAAATATTTTAACAAACATTTAACGGAGTAAGGTTAAAAGTCACGCGGCATTGTAAATTATCCTCACCTGAGTTGTTTATTTGTAAACAAGAGAGAGAACAAGAGAAGCGTCGCTCGGCTAACCTTTTGAAAATACAATTTCGAAAATACAATTTCCATAAGCGTGTCTCGAGTCTCGACCCGAATGTCCCGGGACCCGAGACAATTAAATTTAGAAAAAGTCCCGGGACTTCGAGACACAAGACGTCCCGAGACGCCCTAGCTCCGGGTCTAGATCGACCGGCTACAACAACGTTTTCCAAAGCGCTTCCTACGGCCCCTCGGAACTTCTCGGAACAGATTTTCATACTACGGAGTATGAAAATCTGGTGGAGAAGCTCTTTGTGTCTATGAATTGATCATTTTTATAAACTTTTTGGGTTTCAAATCAATCATTTTGATTGGTCGATCCTTCTCACCTCCGCTTTCTAATTGGTCTTCACTCGTTACCTGCTGTAACGAGGTCGAAACCCAGATCGCAGGATAAATCAACATCAGTGGCGTAGCGTGGGTATCAGCCGCCCGGGGCGGAGGAAAATTTCGCCGCCCTCTTATTTAGGTATCTCAATTTAAAAGACTAAAATTCAGTTTCGTCACAAAATAAGTAACGAAAAACTCCGTGCTAGTGTTGCCACCTTTTAAAATCGCCGACCCGGACCGCTGGTGAGGTTTGTTCGAACAGAAGTCCCCGACGCATGCGTATATCATTTTGCAATAAAGAATAATTTGCAGTGCATGCTGGTTCTAAATCAGTTACAGTTAGCGACTAGGCAGACTCAAACAGGAGTAACGCGAGTGACCTAGCTGTATTGGATATTGGAGGTGTATATATATATACGAATAAATCGTAGAAGCAAAAAAAAGGTGGACAGGTTGCGCAAGATATCCCCTGACGGCGAGTCGGATGGTAACACTATTCCCACTATCATGCTCATTTCCCACTATTCCGAATCGTAGGTGCCCGAAAATATGAAATAAAATGGTTCAAATTCTTACAAGATATTATTATTATTTATTGTCAAATTTTGCCGCCCCCTAAAAAGTGCCGCCCGGGGCGGACCGCCCCTGCCGCCCCCCTACGCTACGCTACTGGTCAACATGGCTTCTCCATTCGATCCCAATCGAAGATGGCCGATCTCGGGACTTACATCATTCTCTCGTTTAAACTTTTCTAAGAATTACTTTTAAACACGCCCTTTTATGGATATAAATTTTTATCTTCCTTCTCTTATCGATTTTACAAAATAAAAAAGTTTCCCTTTTTCTCTCTTTTTTCCAAGCTAAAAAAAACAAAAATTTATTTACGAATATGGCTCCGGTTCACTTCCGGAGCCTCACACTACTGTATTCCAGAAGTGAGTTTTTCATTCTGCACGAGAAACCGCGGGCGCGGAAGAAAAGCTACTACGACCATCGCATCTCCCCAATCACTGACAGGCGACCACGATGCAATTGTGCTGGTAAGTGCGCAACAAATGGCCGCAAATGTGAAAATAACAAACGGTGCGTAATTCGAAATGTCATAAAAGTTCATCTTGTCGTAACGAGTGATGGTAGAGATCGATAATTTAGTAAGATTAATAATTGAATTTGATTTATAATTAATAATCAATATAAACTACGAAATTATACAGACCCACCAAAATCTGCTGGTGACTTTGGCCCATGGTCTGACGCCATTTGGCAAACTGGCCGGCCAAATCCCAAAATCAAGAATATATCAGGCATTGGCCATTTCCCGATTTGGCCGGACACTTACCACTTTGGTCGTAACATAACTACTAGAATCCGAAGTTAACATAGAAACGAACAATTATTTATTGACATCGTCGAAATGCCGGGCTGCAAATTTTAATAACACAATATTTTTAATTTATTGACAAGACTATGTCTCGTTTATAAAATCGCAGTGCCGTCCCGATTTACCAGTTTAGAGGTACCAAGGAGTTGGTGTCGGGAGTCGCAATTCGGCACAGAGTATTTGGTGCCAAAACCACGCGCGCACAAGAAACCAGACTCGTAGGTACTCGGAGGCCGAGAACCGAGTCAAAATAAAATACAAAATGGCGACGCTCTACAAACACCGGCGTCTAATTACGGAACGATTCCGTAGCCGTAGTTCTAGTTTTTACCACCAAATGCCGCTAGAGTCGCGACGTTCAGATACCCCACGTCTCTTTACGCAGCGAGAGTGCGGCGTAAATGACGTCACGAGCAGCTATCGCTACACGTCGCCACATCATAGTTTAGAAACGCTTTCCGCTCGAGCGAAACACGGACGTCATAATCTATCCTTTAATTCCAGTTACAGCCGAAAATAGTGCTTTAGTTAAAGAACTACAATATTTAAATAAAAAGATATAAAGAATCGAGCATTTATCTTTCCATAAATGTGAACAAAGTAAAGAGATAAAAGATATATAATTATATTTAAAATATAGTATTTTCTTATTCTTTAGATAACTTTCAGAGTCATTTCATAAAATTTAATCCTTCTTAATCTTTCCATAATATTTTTATCAACAGTCGCTTCGACTTTTTTATTTTTACAGCATAATATCGTATTATACACACAAGCGTCCATTTTGCTTTACGCGTGTAGCGGACGTAAAAGTTGCTTTATCTTCGCTGCAGCGACCTCTCGCAGCAAACGTTTAGAAACTGTTCGCTACATTGCAGCGCTGCATTTAGAAACGGGTTTCAGAGGGTTCGCTGTAAAGCGCTTCTCGAGCGCTGCATAAAGAAACGCGGCCATAGCGTATACCTCGTACCGTACGTTACGCTTGGAATTTTTTGTCGATGTTTTAGCTCTAAAACCATACTTTATCGTCGATAATTGGTTGCGAAGTATTCCCGCTACGTGGCTAAGAAATCGTTACGGAAAATATTGCGTCGGATATATTAGAAAATACTCGTTGTTACGGCGATAAGCGCTTCCGAAAAGGAAATCTTACTAACGAGCGGGTAGGTTTAGAACGTAAGCAAATCCCGGTGGAGGAAAAGTACTGTATATATTCTGTCGCGAGACTCGGCGTTCCGAAGGATTTTCTACTTTCCTTCGGACATTTGGAGAAAGTACAGTACCCGTACAGTACGCGGATTTGCCCGCGAAATTGAGAAGCCTGAATTCAAAACTACGAAGGGTAAGTAAATTCTCTTTTGAAATTTTAAAAATGGTGTATTTAATTAATGTATCTTAAAATAATTGTTTTGGCGAATATTAACGGCTCATTCAGTAGTAATTAAAACTATTACGTACTGTATTTGACAGATTTCTACCAACGGAAAGCCACGGATAAGTCGAGAATCAACTAAGGTTAACCGCGTGGTACTGTCTAAACATTGGTGGAATTTATAAATTCTAGTCGCGCGGCTCTGGCACACGGGATGGCGACTACGCTCAGTTCACAAATGTACCGTACTTTCAAAAAGAAAACATTCGATTACAGATTGCGCGTATAAAAATATTACAAATGTGTAATTTTCAATACATCTTATTGGTAAAGAAAACGTCTTTCTTACGAATACTGTAGCAATTTTTCTTAGCTAACCTTCCAATAAATCATGGCGGATCTGTTAAATCGGGCTACAAAAAGTTCACTAATATTTTACCCACGATGATAATTTGTCGGTGGATTTAAACTACCAATTCGAAAGACATTACTCAAATTACGCCAGATACGCTTAACTTTTGGTATTCACTAGGGTTAGGTTTTTTAAAAATCTCGTGAAAACCAAATAAGGATGCCTGTGGAGAAAACTGAGTTTGGTTTGGTAAAACATTTCCAAGATAACCGTTAAATGTAAAATAAAATATTGCAAATTGTCTAATATAAAACGTTTAAATTATTTCTAAAAAGCCATGAATAATTTTATTAAATAATACAAAAAAAAAATTCGAGTAAGCGATTGAAAATTCGGCGGGAAAATCTCGAGATTAAAAGAATTTAAGAACGAAAGTCTACGTATTCTGTAGAATAACTTTTATAATATACAGTAAAACCTGTCTATGGCGACCACCCACGGTTCCTTCAAAAAGTGGTCTTTTAGACAGGTGGTCGTCCGATACGGGTTGTGCCGTAATACCGTATTTCCGTACGTATTTTGCGCACCTTTTAGCCATTTCTACTAAGCAAAACTCGAGGCTAGCAAAAATAAGCGAATTTTTTCAACGATAGGGTTATATTGGTATTGTATTTTATTCTTATCGGATAACCCGATTTACAGGAGTCGTCATGATATTATAAGACAGATTTAACACCAATATTTTAAAGATTAATACAATACTCGCATTTTCTCGATTATAATGCTCAATTTCTTTTTTCCGACTTAATTACAGTAGAGCGTCGTTTATCCGAATCAATTGGGGACTAGGGTGGTTCGGATAACTTATTTTTCGGATAACGAATCATGTACGAAAAAATATATTAATTTATCCCATGTTGAAATTTCTCTCCGTTGCGTGTCGCTTCGCGTTGAATTTTCGTCGATGTTAAGCCTAACGAAGACTATTGTATCGTTAAAAATTATTTTTTTATTTTGTACAAACAAAATAAATTTATTGAAAAATATAAAAACAATAAAAAATTATACTTCAGATGTTAATTTAGTATCAAAAACGTAAAATATTTGAGTAGCCC